>NC_139660.1:19110904-19135904 GCF_951799395.1 Argentina silus | reverse complement strand
ATGTGGCCTACAGTAGGTAAACCCTTATCTTGCTCACTGATAATTAAGCCTACATTTATAAATAGCCTACCTTCAGAGTCATAGTGTCAATAGAGGAAATTAATGTTGAAGATGTCTTGATTCCAACAAACAACAACAAAACATTTGAACATACTGGATATACTAAGTAGACCACATCACTGCCATATTCTTACCATTTCGACTTTTAATTTTCGGATCTTCTCATCAAGGCTCTTCCTTCCCGTGTCACGGTCTTTGGTCTCCTGTGAATTCAACTTGCCATCTCCCCGGTGAGAGGATGCTTCTTCCCGCATCCACTTGAGCAAACCCTCCGGTGTCTTCCGTCCGATTTTGACCTCTAAATCTTTTAAATCTGGAACAGACTCATTGACAGTGCCTTCATCCATAATGTTTCTTTTCTGTGTCAATTCAAAAGTACACTACGTCCTCTTTGTTTCTTGAATATCCGTGACTGTCAAACTGCAGCAACCTCTAATTGCAGTGTCTGGCATCCTACGCAACTCCTCTCTAATTGAGAAAATGCGCTAGAAAGAAAGAGCTATTTCAGTTAAACTCCATTCTGAAATTCAGTTTTGTTGACTGATCCTCGTAGATTGCAAAAGATGACCCCTACACTTGCGAATGACCATCGTATGCACAGCCTTTGTTTAGAAGTTGGTAATAAGCTCTTAAAACTGATGCACTCATCAACTGAAGACTGAAAAATGTCTTTGCTAATTTTCCATTGGAGTGTCGTGGCGTTTGACCAGCTCGGTAAAAAACAACAATCTGTGTGATCTTCCTATAAGGTTGGTTTTGCATAAAATACTACGTGTCAATAATCAATACGGAATAACCGATATCTTATTATCCCTCAAATACGCATCGACGAGCTGGACGCCCGCGAACCCAGGCGCCAGGCGCAGATTCCACCTGCATGATGACAGCGAGTCAACGACAGCCGCAGAATGAAAACTGAACAAGAGCGCACACAACTTGCCTGCCGTAAGTACTGTAATATCCCTACAGCGAAACCTCTTACCGTACTTGTGCTGATGAGAAACGCGCCGCCACTATCCTATCCGACACAAACAGACATTCAGCACTTGAACGCAGGCATAATACCAATACTTAGGTTTTACTATTCGACTCTTTGCCTATAAAGTTTACACTATAGCTGCTCTCTCAAAGAAGAGTCATGTTCCGCGACAGCCTTACCAGAGAAGGAAAGCTGCACTGGATTGGTTTCACACTGACTCCAGATCATTTCCACTCAGCTGAGCTCTCTAAGATCCAGTGCTGCCAAAGCCAGAGGATGAGCAGGGATGGTGTATCAGTCTGTAATCAGGATAATGGAGGGGGACAGATGTCAGTGTCACTTAAGACTGAGTCATTCATCTGACCTGATCTTACTTCATGCCAAACTGCTGTATCACGTCATCAAATCACACCTATGGCACAATCCCCCCCCCCCCCCCCCCCTCTCTCTCTCTCACACACACACACACACACACACACACACACACACACACACACACACACACACACACACACACACACACATACACACACAGACTAGCCTTTATCAGACAGCTAACTGTTTGGCTTCAGTCTGGAACTCCACTCCATGAAATAAAAACACTCTTCTCTGCAGTGTTACACACAGACACAGACACACACACGCACACGCACACACACACACACACACACACACACACACACACACACACACACACGCTCACACACACACAGACAACCCTTTATCAGACAGCTGACACACAGACACACACACACACACACACAGACTACCCTTTATCAGACAGCTGACACACAGACACACACACACACACACACAGACTACCCTTTATCAGACAGCTGACACACACAGCTGCGAGCCAGTTGACTTCATGCCACTTTACTGTAGGCTACGGTACATTACCTTCATCCAACACTGTCCCACTCTACTACGTTTATGTTATGAGTGAGCAACCCATTCTTCAACAGGTCTGGACCTCCACATTTAGAACCAACTACATTTAATAGTCCAGTCCACTGAGACCGTCAGTTGGCAGCATCAGCAGCAGTAAGTAACCTTTAGAACTCTAATCTGCAGTCAGTGGGTGTTTCTAGGGAGCTGAAGGGATCTCTGGCATAGTGAGCCCTCCTGCAAGATGCCAGGCAGAGGGGGTTTGCCCACTTTATGGAACAGGGATTAAGATGGAGACACAGGCCTAGAAGATAACAGTGATGGAGAGGAAGGTGGGGGAAATGACTCAAGTATGTTTTCATTTTGCTTCAAAGTGACTGTCAACACAGGCAGAGACAGATTTATTCAGCTATCCAACTGATCCAATGCTCAATTAGTCTCAGGGGATACAAGATACCCCAGGAAATAAGGGATGTTACATAACAATGAGTTATTCTACAGAACAAGGTACCATTAAATGGATGAAAACCAAACAGCTGAAATTCATTGGGAAAAAAAGAGGGGGGGGGGGGAACGTTTTGAAGTAGGGAGCCCCCTTTCCCACTAAAAGACATTGAAGAGGAATACAGCTGAAACATGTTAGTGGTTGAAGGGAGTGAACAGTAAGGCTAATGTATGCTACAGGTATGTGGTGATCACAATGACATGCCTCACATATGCCCGAGGAACAGACTTCACATTCATCCACCAGCAGTGTGTCAGTGTAACCAGCGGGGGTTTGAACCTGGTACCACTCGCATGGATACCACAGACGTAAACCATTATACCGAGAGGAAACCCTCATGATACGAAGGCTGCAGCTGGGTTTGGCAGTCGCAGGCAGGGCTACCTCATCACAAGAGTGTGATTCCGCTACATCAGGAGTCAGGACAGACCTTTAATCATTAAGACCATTAATAACTGGGCTAACTGGAGCTTAGCTCCCAACAACAGAACCATTAACATTATCAGGGACCCACATCCTAATCCCCCAATACAGGGAAAGTCTCTTAGAGGATTATTAGGCGTCAACATCTCATCCACACTCCCTTTGTCTGGGTCTATACTGTGTAGGTGGCTGCTAGTGTAAACTCTAATGTGTAATACTAGAGTCGTCAGTGCAGTTAGGGACATCCATTCCATGCATTAAAATGAGCCCGTCCTCCGATTTCTACCTCCACCAGCCTCCCCTGATATACAGTAGTAGGTAATGAGATTATTATGTAACCACAACAACACCAGGGGACGGGTGAATACCGTGGCAACAGTTGAGAGTCGAGGATGCAAGAAAAACATTCATATTCCAACAACACCCCCGCACACAGAATAAGTTAGAAACCTGCTTTACCCAAAGGCTTACACCCCAGAGGGTTTCCATTAAGCAGCATACAGTACTCTGATAACAGATCAGACTTCATAAGACTTCATAAACACAGAACTCATAAGAAACCCTACGCAGCTCTTGAATTCCTGTCAGCGTACATGACACACTGAGTCGAGAACAGAGATGACTTCATGCACATGTGTGTGTAACCTCCCCTTACCTCATCCCCTCCGTTGACACTCACCTTGGTGGTGTTCTCCCTGGCCCTTGTCCCGGTGTGATGACATCACCAAGCAGCTGCAGACAGCACAATGGTGATTTCCCTCCCCTCCTGTTAAAGTCATTTAGGTGGAAAATAGAACAAGAGACGGGAAGAAAATACAGAAAGAAGGAGAAAAACATTCACAATAGTCTCACATTTTCCAGCTGAGGTGAACGGAACCATTGGTGGGTCTGCAGGGTCTGTGTATTGAATGCAGATCAAATGTCTGAGCAGTAGAGAAACGACCCTGAAGTCTGTCAACACACTGTAGAGCCCTGGACCCTTCAGTGAAGGTAGCAGAGCACTAGTTTATTACACCAACGTCCAGAGGGAGTGGAATAGAAGATGTCTGATCAAGACTTCATCAAGACTACTTGGCTGTATGTTATGGGAGAGAGTTATAGAAGGATTGATAGGAACATGATGACAAATTGGTAGGGTCTGGCCCAGGAATCAGACACGACATATCAAGAATGATGTGTGATGTCTAGACATCCTAAACAGGCTGCCAAGTGAAGCACAATCTGACAAAATCATCTTAACCATAATTACTTTTTGTGAAACCATCGTATATTCAAAGTTGTGGCTCTACTGGGTCACCTCAAAGGCCTTAGAAAGATCACATCTCTGCTGTCACAAGCACATAGATTTTAAAAATAAATAAATAAAAAACAGCATCCCAAATCATTCTAAATCATTTTGTGGGTGACAACTCCTTTACATGTCATGTATCTATTCTTCATTGCCTTGACCTCTCGGCCTTGGGCTTTTGACACTGTCAACATTAAAGAGGCAGTCTGGGATTTGTGCATACATTTTTGGACTTTTAAATCAATGATATATAGGCATAGGTTCTAGAAGAATATAACTTATAAAAGGATCATGAACTTAGTGAAACTGCCTTCCCCCATCAGAACCCAAAATGTAAGCTTGTTTTTACTCTGTTGTCTATAAACACTGTATATTTTGGAAACATAATGTCCCATCCCTCAGCTGTTTATAAAAAAAAGTGACGGGTACACCGCTTTGTTGTTGTTTCAATCCCAGATTACCCCTTTAAGGGGGCCATTTCATAATTAGATGTTCCTGCTTCCAGTCAACAGTGGTGTCCAAACACAATGATTGCAGTGTTATCTTACAATGCACATTCACCCCCTGGTGGTGATAGGTGGGCTTACAGTTCATACAAACCTTTGACTGACAGAAAATAAAACATGGCTGAATAAGACATCTTTCCCAATACTGGCTGGATCATATAAGGTAAATACATAGTGTTATCATTAGGAGGTCAGTGAGTTCATAGAGCGTTTGAGGTATTTCATCTGCATACCTGATCTGAGCTCACATGCTGAATCAAAGGACTCTCTCTCAGTGCCTCTCTCCTTTTATCTCTCCCCCTTCCTCTCTCTCTCCTTAACTCTCTCTTAGTGCCTCTCTCCTTCCCTCTCTCTCTCTCAGTGCCTCTCTCCTTCCCCCTCTCTCTCAGTGCCTCTCTCCTTCCCCCTCTCTCTCAGTGCCTCTCCTTCCCTCTCCCCTTCCCTCTCTCCTTCCCTCTCTCCTTCCTTCTCTCCCTCTCTCACAGTCGCACGTGTCAGTTCAGCAGTTCATCCTGAGCCTGATGGGTCACATTCTGCCGTTACCGTGGAAACAACAGACGGGGGTGGCAAGGGAAAGCTGGTACGTAAAGTACAGAGACCTTCCAAAAAGATTTTAAAAAAGGTTGACTGCAAGTCAAGAGATAATGTCTAACCCTAACCCTAACCCTAACCCTAACCCTAAAGCAATAACCGTAACCCTCTTATTTTGTTGGGAGCACACGATTAAGCATAAAATAGGAGGTGAAAACGTCTGAGCTGTTGTACATCAGTCAGCTATGTGATTGATCCAGGTCTATGTACAGTTCGCCCTCATTAAAGAAAAACACACAAACAAGGAAGTCACGGGTGTTCAAACACATTCAAATCTCCTATTCAAATGACAGAGGAAAGAGAAGGAAGCCAGTCAGGGAGTAGAGTATTGCACATCTTTCCTTACTCTGTCCCCTCCCAGTCCCTCCCTAACACTAGACCAACCTGTATGACCTGTCTGCACCTGAAGGAAGACAACAGTCAGTAGAGGAAAACACTCTTGACAGTCAGTAGAGTGCATGGGGACTTAGGAGGAGGAGGACACCGGCCATGGAGGACGGCAGCACCGAGGTGGACATTGAGGAGCTCATGGAGGGCATGGAGTACATCCCAGGCCACTTCCACCTGGAGCTCAACCTGAACTGTGAGCCCCTCGGGCCCGGGGAGCTGCGGCGCAGAGACACCTACCTGAAGCAGGACGGCCTGCGGGCTGAGCTGGAGGCCGAGACGGGCTTCCTGCAGTACGCCGTCCGCAACCTCCTGGGTCTCCTGGCCTTCCATCTGGACCGGCTGGAGCAGGCCGAGGAGCTCTTCAGGGGCATCTGCAAGGAGGACCCGGGGAACCTCAACGCCTGGGCCAACCTGGGCTACGTCTACGACCACCTTCATCGGGAGCTAGACGCAGGGGAGTGTGTGGAGAAGGTGTCCCAGCTCATGGGGCTGGAGGCTGGGGAGACCGGTCAGGCCGAGGCCAGGCTTCTGGCGGCCCGGTGCCTGGCGGAGCAGGCCTATGCTTACCCCTACGACGTGGAGCTGGACAGAGAGGAGGACCTGAGGGAGAGGCTGACCGCTGCGCTGAGACTGTACAACAGAGCCCTGGACTACGGGGGAGAGCTGGTGAGATAATCTTTTGCAAACAATTTTTTAAAATTTGTTTATCTTCATATGTCCCAAGGGGGATAACAGTCATATATTTTACAGAGATATATGCTGTTTTGTCTAGGCAAAGAAAACATTATGCAAATTCAAAATGTATTCATGTAGCTGCTGAGATCTGGTGTTGTTTACAGAAAATGAGATGTCATACCTCACCTACTGTAGTGATTCAGTTATATGTTGATTTGTTTCAGATACCAATGGAGGAAAAGAGAAACTGGTATTTCAAAATGGCAATAATTTATATAAGGTAGGCGAGTGTTACAATTAGCATAATGATCATCAATACAGTAGAGCATTTGAAAAGTGTTTGAAACTCATTGTATGACAATTAAATTAATAATACCAGAAAACTCATGTAAATCACTCTCTCTTTCTGTCTCTCTCTCTCTCTGTAGATTAGATGATATTGTGAAGACGAAGGAGGACTCTGAGTACTCCAGATTGTCTCACTACAATAAGGGGCTCAAGTTGCTCACAGAGGCCCTGAAGTCTGAGAAAACACATCATCAAGGTATGCATTAATGAGTGAATGAGTCTTTCCTTTTTTTTTTATAGACTTCTGGTTGATCAACTTTTTAACACTGACATCATATCAAACATAGACTCATACCATTTAACAGGACGAACAAACATTCAACAAAGCAAACATAAGACACAGCATATGCCTTACACCATAATGGTTTCTTTCATTCCATCCTAATACACTACCTTAAGTAGTGCTGTGTTCTAGAGATGGATAGATCTGTCAATCTCTCTATCTTTCCCTGAGAGCCCATGTCTGCTTCCTGAGCACCCATAAAAGGGCTATAAACTTGGCACCAGTTCTTGAGTAGGGTTATGGTCTCTGACTGTACTGCATATATCTGCCCTCAGCTCCGGTGTGAACTTCAATAGAATACTAATAGAAAATAGAATGGAACCGTTCATTGTCCTCAGAAGAGGAAATCCTTTTCCACAGACATAGGATCTTGTCATAGGTTCTTATGCAGGTTATAATATTCTGATATTATATTAAGAGTATACCTGATCTAATAAGACATATCTGTCTTTTTTTTTTTTTCTTCTCTCTCCCCCACAGCCCTTGCCTGGTGTTACGTGGGCATCCTGCTGGAGAGGAAGGAAGAGTTCTCCACTGTACCCATGTCTGTGCATGACTGTGGCTACTCTGGTTCGGATCCCCTGTCCTGCTTTGGAACTGTACGTACATTCCTTGGAACACTCTCCCAAACCACATCAAAGAGTCCAGCGCGCTCTCCTCCTTCAAACGATCCCTCAAAACCCATCTTTTTAAAGATGACTGTGCTTTTGTGCTATTTATCTATCTGTTCTTGTTCTCTCCATGAAATGCAGTGTCTTTGAGTACTGAGAAAAGCGCAATACAAAATAAATGCATTATTAATTGTCATTCTCAAAAGAGGGGATTTTGAACTTTGAGTGACCTTTCTCCAACCACTAGCCAGGCAGATAATTATAGAGTAGCAGTAAAGTCACAGTAAATCCCTCAGGCTCGACTCAAGTGTCCAACTGTCTAGTTGTATATGCTTTTGATCAGTAATAATATGCATATTTTCTATCGGGGGAGGCTGATGAACGTAGAAATCAGAGGACAGACGTCATTGTAATGCATGGAATGGAATGAGGAATGGTATCAAACATGCGGGACATCTTATCAGAATCAAACCGCAGTCGTCAGAGGCACATGGCTCATTAGATGGATAGGAAGAGAAGTTTGCATAATGGAGGTTATGTTCGATGTAAATTGATATGAGAGCCCATGTCTGCTTCCTGAGCACCCATAAAAGGGCTATAAACTTGGCGCCGGCTCTTGAGTTGGGTTATGGTCTCTGACTGTACTGCATATATCTGCCATCAACTCCGGTGTGAATTTCAATAGAACAGTAGTCGAATAGAATGGAACCGTTCATTTTCCTCAGAAGGCGAAATCCTTTTCCACAGAAATGTGGAATGGAATGTGTGAAATGGAGTGGAATGTGTCACAGGAAGAGCATACCTGATCTAATAAGATATATCCCTGTCCTTTGCGGTCCTTGCAGGCCATAAAGCTAGCGAGGGAGGACGCGTTCATCTTGAACCGCCTGGCCAAGATCTTCTTCCTGCTTGGCAAACATGACATGGCCACAGGGATCTGCAACATGGCTCTCAACGTGCTGCCTGACGCTGAGCTCAACTGGCAGGCCTACTGCACCCGCGCCAAGGTACACAAACGCCAATAACACTACATACGCTACATACCATTCCTCATTCCATGCACTACAAGGAGCCTGTCCTCCCATTTCCACCTCCACAAGCCTCCACTGATACAATACTAGACCAAGCTTACCAGACACGACAGTAATATCAAATCAAGCTGACCACTGCTACAATATACAAGCCACTATACAATACTATACTAGAATAATAATACAATACTTCATACAAATCATGGGTAAACCACGCCAACCATGGCCTGAACCATCTGAATCTTCCACTAAATGGATGTTTACTGTATATTGTCAGATCGATGTGACAGCCTATGTGAGGGGCCTGGAGAGGGCCAAGCAGGGCCTGGAGGGGATCCCTGACAGACATCACCTGACAAAGGCCAGGGCAGACCTGGAGAGGGTGTTGAGTGTCCGCCCCTGTCTACGCACACACCTGGAGATGGGACAGGTGAGGGCGGCTGGGATGAGACATGAGTGAGTGAGGAGGGATGAGGAGGGATGAGGAGGACTGAAGCAGGTTCAGTTTGTAGAGAAGACAAGTCCAAACAGCTTTGTGTAACTACTGGGTGTACCCACTCCCTGCTTCACCCTATGTGTGAAACTGTTTGATAAGCGGTGCAAGTACTATGACACATATAAACAAGGTGTGTGTGTGTGTGTGTGTGGGTGTGGAAGAATAACAGTTACTTGAAGAGACTTGAGTAACACAACAGCCAATATCTGTTATTTCCCACTTTATTGAAAATGAACAGAGGGATTGAAGGTATAACATACATGCATGACTCATGTATCAATCTCTAATAAGTGTGAGTGTGTGTGTGTATGTGCGTGCAGGTATATTACTACATGGGTGTGGACGCCCTCCAGGCGAGCCTGCTGGTGGATGAGGAGGCTGTGAACCGTGCCCTAGTGAGCCTGTCCCAGGCCCTGCAGTGTGACCTGGCAGACAGCCTGCCGGACCTCCACCTCCTTAGGGGGCGCTGTCTCCTCCTGAAGGGAGAGGAGCAGAACGCTGCCGACTGCTTCAAACGGGCCCTGGTGCTGGAGCGGCCAGGCAGCAGAGACACCACCAGCCTGCACTGCCTCCTGGAGACCCTCCTGGCCCTGTTCACCCAGAGCGGCCCTGACCCCAGAACGGCCATCACCCAGCTGGAGGTGTGGGTGAGGCGGGCGGAGGAGAAATACCCTGAGGACGCGGTGCAGGCTGAGCTGAGGTGTCTGTACCGGGCACACATGGACGAGGTGGCTGAGCTCTCCAGGGCTCTGATCAGCAGGGGCAGGCTGGACCTGGTCAGGAGACTGCTGGAGACGGTTCAGCCCAACCGCACGGCCAAGAAGAGGCCGCTGGCCAGGTCTCTATCCTTGTGAGGGGGGACTGATGTCGACGGACGGAAGACCAGTAAAAGCAAGCGCTAAGCTGAAGGTTTCAAACAGTGTGCCCAGTATAGGCAGGAAGAGAAAGTCATTTCATTGTTTCCTTGTTTTTTCCCCCCCCCCCCCCCCCATCACAAGCTTACCTCACATCTAAAATACTTCATACTGTACCATGTCCTGTTTTTATTTGTGTGCACAAAGTCTATACTTAGTGACGTTATCTACCCTTCAATGGGTTTCTACAAAGGCTGGAAATCTATTATATCCTGCTTGAGCATTTTTTACTGCTTTTTTTAAACCTGATGACCTATGACTCGGCTTACTTAATTCACCAGTTGTAAAGAAGAATCAACCAAGCTGAGTGCTTTTACTCTCCCAGGGAATGCACAGTATAACAAAGGCGCCATAAACTGCTGACGGCAATAAATACATTTAAGGCGTAACAAGGAGGCACCTAATATTTTAGTGCTGAACCGTCCCTTCATAACAATGGTGATATAGTATTCACCTGGCTCGGGGACAATACTGTGGTGTTATATTAACAGCTTATTGATTCTATCTGGCCCAAGGGGTTTTCACACATCTAAAAATAAACCTCTGCTTGCCAATCAAACTCAAATGATTACCACAGCCCCTTTATGTGATACTACAGAGGGTACTCAACTAAACAGAGGGTTACTGGGTTAATTGAGGAAGTAGTAGTGCTTTAGGGTAGAGCACTACAACAGCAGGAGATTGGTCCTAGTCCTACTGGGCTAGAAAAGCTGGTCTAGTCAGATTGAGGCCTGTCAACTGCTCCTAAACCTATGGGGGTTGGTTTTGGCTTCCATGATTCATAGAATGCAGCGGAGGCAGAAATCAGAATGACTAGTTAAGTTGTTACTGCTGTATAATATCGAAATTCACAGTCGAATAAACATTGTGGGCGTGTTATGACTGGTTTGGACTTGGATAAATCCACTGAATATACTGGATTATATGTCCAAAAAAAGCAAATAAACATTTAAACAGTGAGAAGATAATTACATTGAAGACAGAGGATCACTTTTGGTTCATTAAGGCCTTTTAGTAATGTTGACATGATCAAAATAGTGTACCACAGGTTCCCCTGACAGATACTCAGGTATACATAATTCATAGATACAGTATGCACAGTTTACACGGCTATACTGTCAATCACAGAACCTGGAACAATCCTCTGGCTCCCATATCGATATCAACAGCCTTTTTTTGACAGCGGTGCCAGTGTGTGCCAAGACTTACGAGTGGCCAGCTAGTGCTCAAAGCCGGGTGCTTCGAGTGAACAAGCCTGTTTGAATTTCCAGTCCCGGCCCATAGTATAGTTTGTTTACATTCTGCAGTTAGTAAGGTGGCAAACTCAGAGACACTATCGCAAAACATTTCAAATCATGTTTCCCAACAGGTTCACGTAACCTAAGCAGTTTATGGCCATTTTATTTGTACTAAACTGTACTTACCAGCACTATTCAAATCAATTTGATTGTGTACAGTAGTTACAGCGAGCTAACAGGGATTATGCTTGCCACCCACCAAATTCGCTAGCCAACTGAAGCACTTGGTTGATAAGAATATCCCACCTTCGCTCTAAACCACGCCCCAAGCCCCGTTTGACCTCATAAGGACCAGGGGGGTAGAGGAGGCTAAAAGCCTGTATTTTAAGCACCGAATAGGCCTGGAATAGGCACTGTTGAAGCCCGGGAGTAACTGTCGAAAAACAATTGGCCTTGTCATGCACTGGCATGCAAAAAAGGAGGGGAGATGAATGCATGCAGGTCAGGGATTGGTTGGGGGACTGATTGGTGGAGGAGAGTTCATGATCCGTGAGCTTGACAAGTGAGAGACTGACTGCTGAGGAGAGTGCCCTTACAGTCCATAGGTTTTCTTATCTGATAAGAACTGCTTGCAGAAGGGCGACCCCTTCACCAAGACAATGAAGCTAGGAGATCCCGCCTTCACAGAATATCTGTCAAAAGAGTAGGCCGGATGAGTCATGGCTCAGACAACTGTGTTTAGAATTACGAGCAGAAACTTAGACATTAAATCAAATGGTATTCGATGTAAATGTCTAGATACCTTTTATGCTGAAGGACATTCAGGAGCGGCGTCTCTGGGTTGACCTCATGTAACGACTCTTTCACAGGGTCTTCAAAGAACAGCTGAGAAGGAGAGGAGACGGCCGCTTAGCAAAGTTGAACGCAACCCAAAAAACTCTCAATGCCCCAAAAGCATTACATGTGAAACCGTATTATGATAAAGAAATTCCAGATATTAAGCTTGCAGTTATCACAAAACCTATTCAACCACAAGATGGCAGTAACATGCCACCACAACAGTGAGATCCAGTGGCTTGCAATACTGTCCTGATGGGTTATGTTGTACAGTATGTCCTTTCCATGGGAGGCTGGTGGAGGTAGAAATTGAAGGACAGGCTCACTGTAATGCATGGAACGGAGTGAGGAAGCCCGTCCTCTGATTTCTACCTCCACTGGTCCTTTGATAGTGAAACCTAAGTACCCTGACTTATATAAAGTGATACTTACCTGTAGGTTTTGGGGAAGATACTTCCTTTCCGTGTCCCAGGATGGGAGTTCCGCTCCAAACATGACAGCCAGATGATCTACAATGCTGAAAGACAAAAGTAGGAGTCATTTTCATATTCTTGGTCATTAGTTGTACAGTGCCCGTCTACTTTAATCTTTAGTCTATTCATTGGAGTGGTTTGTGAGGCTAAATTGACAAAATGGCCAATATTATAGTGTGCACTTTATTAATAATAATAATAATAATAATAAACCCACACCAAAACAAACACCCTTTTAACCTGACATACTCCTTTAGAGAAACAAACCTGGAGGACTCGCAGAAGGCTGAGATGAAGTCAGTCTGTTGGTGCTCAGGGTAAAGCAGGAGTACAGGCCAGTGCATGGAGCCCTGTTCGTCCAGGAACACCTGCGCCCCTGTAGCCTCCTGGGAGGCCAGGCCGTCCAGGTGTAGCCCTGCCATGGCTGCAGACGAGCCCCTGTCCCCCCCATCCTCCTCACTGTCAGAGCCGCGCTTGTGGGGGCGCTCGGCCTTCAGTAGCCTGATGCCACGCTTCTGTAACGCACACACAGGTTTGTCAGGAAATTCAGCCTTGCCACACAGGAAACTCCCTTGCCATGTTATACGAGAATAATGAAAGTGGTCACATGGTCTTTTCCCCATTGACACATTACGCTCACCTGTATGGCAGCTAGCAGGGCCTCTCTCTCAGCTTGCTCCTTCTTTTCTTTGACCTTCTTCTTCCTGGCATCTCTCTCTACTGTTCTCTAAACCACCAACAGAAGAAGAAGAAGAATGTCAACATTGTTCCCCCAAACCATCGACATCAACTCCCAAACTCCACAGAGACCATGTGGCTTTGCAGTGGTAATGAATGACGGGGTGGCAACATGGAACATGGAACATGAAGGATATTTCTCCTCTGGGTAGACACGTTCAGGAATGGTACATTTGATACCATTACATGCATTACAATGAGTCCGTCCTCTGATGACTATCCACCAACATCCCCTGTAGTGTATACAGCGAGCTCTTTGACTCATGACTAGGGAAGATAACTGTCACTTGGAGAAAAAAAGGAGGGAAAACAGCCACCACTTGTGTAATAGAAAAATGCATATGTGGCTTTACTTGTCCCGATCGAGATATTTTCTGTCATACCTTCTGTTTGTCTGCAGCAGCTCGCAGCTCCAGCAGCTTCTTCTCGGTCGGCTGTAACCTGAGTCCCTCGTCACACCACTGCAGAGTGTCTGCATAGCTGCGCAGCTCCATGCAACACTGGGCACCTGCGCAAACACACGACAGTCAAACAACACAAATCAGTTTTCAGAAGATTTCATTTTAGCTATAGTCAAACTTTATCTCCTGTGAAAATCCAGGCCGACTACTCTTCCAAACCAAAAAAGTTTTCGTTCACACACAGAAGATTGACCAGTAAACATAGATTTTTAAGTGTTCATCTCTCTGAACCCGGGAGGATTAGAGAAACTGAACACAGGAGGATTAGAGAGATCAAGGCGATCAATCATGCTGTCTCCCACTAAAATATTTCAAAGTGCTGTTTATGAACGTTTAATTTCTCCATTTGTGAACAAACCTCTGATTATTGCTTTGAGGTGGTCAGGTTTAACCTTCTTGGCAGCAGCAGCATCATTCAGTGCAGAACGCATGTTACCTGCAGGGCAAGAGGAGAGAATGATTGCAACAACATTCCCCACAGACCGGAAAGCTTCACTGCTAAATGTTCAGGAGATGAAACTAGAACA
Source organism: Argentina silus (assembly GCF_951799395.1). Lineage (NCBI taxonomy): Eukaryota > Metazoa > Chordata > Actinopteri > Argentiniformes > Argentinidae > Argentina > Argentina silus. The sequence continues at coordinate 19,121,642 of NC_139660.1, read as the reverse complement.
GTGACCCTCACTCCTGGTCCTGGAGAGCTGCAGGCTTTTGTTCCAGCTCAGCAGGGACACACCTGATTTAGCTAATCAAGGTTTTGAAGATGGGTTGATGAGTTCAATCCGGTGTGATGGCACTAGGCTGGAACAAAAACCTGGAACCACTGCAGCCCTCTGGGATTAGGATTGAGTATCACTGAACTAGACCAATGTCATCATGGGGTCTATAGATGAACAGAGCCCTACCCAGATGGAAGTGTGCTGCTGCCCGGTTTGTGAGCAGAACGGTGTTGATGTTAGAGTCATTGCAGTTTAACTTCAAACCCGCCGTGTAGGAAATGACAGCCTTCTTGTAGTTCTTCTCCTTGAAGTAATCGTTCCCCTCATCTTTAAAGCTCTGTGCCTGCTCTGGAAGGAGAACATCAAATTCTAATTAATTCAGAGGTTGAGAACGCTGAGCATTTCGCAGAGAGTGACAATGTTGTCAATGCCATACCAAAAAACCTCTAAACTGGAAAAACTAAGAGGACATGCCCAACCAGCAAACCAATGTTGAATTTCTGAATTGGTTAAAATTTGGTTACGGTTAAGGTTTTGGTTAAGGGTCTGGTTTAGGATTTTGACCTTGTTGGGCTCTCAATGGGATGCTGGTCAGGAAGGTCCCATAGTCTCAACCATCTCCAAACATACCCTCGGGAGGTCTCTGGTCATCATGGATAATGGACTGTATGGCAGCCAGCTCCGGGTGGTTCATGGGGTCAATCACATCAGGGGCTTGTTTCATGAACATGGGCACCTTATCGAACTCCTGCATTGACAGTGGAATGGCAGCAGTGAATGGACAGGGAGAGAAGTTTAAAAACCACTCAAACCCAAGACAAGAGGACAGTTTGATATGGGCATGACATGACTCTATACTGGTAGCAAGCTAGATAGCGAATACAGCTAGTTATTAGACTCGCTAGATGCGTCAGTTTCTTAGTAATGTACTGGTATGCCACCTTTCCACAATTACACTTACAATGATGTCTAGTCAGGGCAAATAGCTAGCTAGAGCTAGCCTGATTTCAGGGTGCACCGGTCTGAGTAGCTAGCTAGCTACTAGGTTATACACAGTCATTGCCTAACCTAGCTGGCTAGAGATAAACATGTCTTACCTTTTCCCAGTCATTTTCGTTGAAAGCATTTTTATATTTTATTTCTTTGAATTTGTCCATAAAGTCGTCCATTCCATCATCGCTGTCATGGCCCTGCTGTGCCATTTTTGCTCAGCTGTCCTATGTAGCGACACGTCTGCTTTCAAAGGCTTTTGAGACACGAAACGATTGGTTTTATTAAGTGATACAGTTCGCTTCTCTAGATTGTGTCAACGCATCAAATCACTAAAGCAAACCCAACTGGCGAGCTGGCTGACAGATTGTTTTCACGTGCGTGATGCTGTGCAACCACAAAATACATCCGTTCCGTTAAGGAACAGGACTATGATTCAAAGGTTCTGCAGCAGGCCCAGTAATAAACAGAGATTGTTGCATCACATGAACCAACGAGTTTGCTCTTAAAATGTTTATGTTCGTTTATGTTCTTTAGTTTATGTCTGAACCTGACACTCTCCCTTTTGATGAGTAGAGCAGCATCCTGTTCATTTCAGCACAGAAGACATGAAACATGGATGGTTTTAGGGCTTTGTGATTCCTGCATCCTCCACCTTCAATGATGAATGCACAATATTTTTCTGTCTGTCTGAATTGATGCAAGGCAACATACATTACATTAAAATATGTTTATTGACTTTCATTACAGATAAATCCAAACAGATTCAAACAGCCATATCTGTTTTTTCTCCACATACATTTATTTCATAATATTGATCTCTCCCACCACCTTCAATACACATCTGTCTCAGTGGACTAATAGTGACGGTTTCCCAGACACAGATTAAGCCTAGTCCTGGACTAAATCACACTTTTAATGGAAAATCCCCATTGAAGATGCTTTTTAGTCTAGGATTAGGCTTAATCTGTGTCCGGGAAACAGGGCCATAGAGTTCATCTGAACCCAGTTCAGTTTAGATCACACTTCTATTGGACTGTGAGTAGGTATAGGGCTGATTCATGATATCATCTTTACTTGAGAAGTCATACAGTAATAAACAGTGATTCATCATAGCCGAATCCACCCATCCACCCTTCCTTCAATATGTCCATTTCAGAAGACCTAGGGGCTTTACACAATACACGGCCGACCTGAACCATACTGTGCTGGCTCAGATATTTTCCATTCACATTGTCCTTTCCAGCACTGTTACAGCAGCTATGGTGGATGTGTAACCAGGCCAGCCCAGTACAGCTCAGCTCTGTAGTGTAAATTAGGGTCAATAGTTTTCAATTTTGTCCAGCTCCGTCAACCAATCAGACTGTCTCTACTCTCCTGAGTAGGTCTACCAGCCCATCTGTGCTGAGGAACATCGTCTCACCCGTCTGCTGACAGATCACCTCAAACCTGGGTGTCTCCTCCGCGGCCCCCTTCCCCACGACCACGACATACGGGTATCCAAGCCGACTGGTGTCCTTCAGTCTCTTACCGATGGTCATCTGGGTACGGTCATCCAGAAGCACCTCACCCCTCAGGTTGGGCAGAGCCTCCCCCAGAGTGCGGACCATCTCCTCGGCTAGACCAGCCACCTCGTCCACCTTACTGCCCTTCTTAGGGGGTAGAACACACACCTGGTAAGGGGCGAGCAGCCCAGGCCAGCGGATTCCCTCCTCCGTCGACAACACCTCGATGGCCGCAGCCAGAATGCGGGTCACCCCTAGGCCAAAGCAGCCCATCTCTGTGACTGCTGGCTTGTTTTGGGTATTATTGAAGGTGGCATTGAATATGTTGGAGTACTTGGTGCCCAGGTAGAAGGTGTGGCCCACCTCTATCCCCTTGGACTCCACCAGTGTGCCTGTCTGGCACTGTGGGCAGTCGGTCCTGCCCGGTGACATGGTTTCCACGTTGGCCGAGAAGGAGCAGCTCTCACAGACCAGTAGCCTGTCCTCTCCGATGTCTGCGGGGAGCTGGAACTCATGGGACAGTTTCCCTCCGATGTTCCCTGTGTCAGCCTGGACCTGGACACAGCGCAAGCCCAGACGGGAGAAGAGCCTGGCGTACGCCTCGCACACAGACTCATACGTGTGGTAGGCAGCCTCCTCGCTCACGTCAAACGAGTACATGTCCTTCATGTAGAACTCACGCCCTCGTAGCAGCCCGAACCGAGGCTTCAGCTCGTCACGGAATTTACGGGTGATCTGCAAAGAAATAAAATACATGAAAACGTAAACAACAATGTAAACATAATGTAAACGAATGTTATCAGTGCAGCCCCACTCTGAATAGACTCATCAGCTTCAAATAGGGTGATGACAGGACAGGTGCCACACTAAGTAGCCTACCTGGTAGAGAAGCAGAGGGAGCTGTCTGTAGGACAGGGTGCCCTGGGAGGCCAGCAGCTCCGTCACAGCCTCCTCATGGGTGGGGCCAAGGCAGTACTCCACCCTGTGGCGGTCCTTCAGACGGAACAGCTCTTTCCCCATCAGGTCCCAGCGACTGCTGCGTTTCCACAGCTCAGCGGAGCACAGGCTGGGCATGTCCAGCTTCTGTCCACCGATGCCCTGCATCTCCTGGTCGATGAGCCTCACCAGTTTCTCCATGGAGCGCACAGTGGCCGGGAGGTAGTAGTAGCAGCCGGGGTTGGAGAGGTGGATGAGACCCGCCTGCTGCATCAGTCTCTGGCTCTTGCAGGTCATTTCCCCCCCCTGAGCCCGGCCCTCCTGCCCCACATCACGTAGGTTAGAGGGCTGGAAGAGACGGGACACTAGGGGTATGGGTGTGGCAGGTCTGGAGTACATGGGGGTGTGGTTGGGGTTGGGGTTGGGATTTGAGGCATGTCCAGCACAGCTTGAATGACTTTTACAAGGAGTGGTCAAGGCTCTGGGCAAACGTGGCAGGACTCTCTGCCAAAACTGATGCATTAGGACCTCCATAGACTAGATTCAGGTCAATCAATAGATTAAAATCTGTGAAAGATGTGTTAGATAAGATTAGCATGACAGCATCAAAGATGATGGCTCCTGAAATGTAGGTCATATACGGTTGGAAACATACAGCAGTTATATCTCTATAGTTGGTATAAGCTCAAGTCTGGAAACATAACCTCAAGGTCAGTAGCTACTGTAGCTACAGCTAGAAAGATCAATGATGACACTTGGCAATGCAGTAAACTCAAAGCATGCAGTAAACTCCAAGGAATGAAGAAATCATTCCAACCAGCATGTTATCACATGCATGAATTCAAAAACCTTCCTCCAAGTGTTGGTAAACCCCCTGGTAGCTAGCTAGCTAACAGACTGGCAGCTGGCTGCATCATGTCAGGTTAGGAGCAGTATCCCTCTCCATATCGCGAGCAAATTGATGGAGAATAACTCACCTTGTGTATTTGTATATGTAGCTAACTGACTGAAGGTAAAGAATAAAGTTGAATAAAGTTGAGTTCAAGTTCATAAGGCAACATTGTAAAAAACAAATGCTGTTAGCTAAATAACACTGCCATGCTTCCTCTTCCTCGGTGTGCTGCTGGGTGGGTGGGATAGCTTTCAACGTTATACCGCCACCTGCGGTACTGGAGTAACAATACACACCACACATACATACATACATACATACTATCTGCAGTATCAGAGTATCAGACTTTTTGGGCAGTAGAATATCTTTATCTTCTTTATTTTTTTCTTCACTGGCTTTATGTGGTAGTGATGTGGCAAATCATGTGGTAAAATCATGTGGTAAAATATTTGGCAAAACGGTCTCTGTGTAACTTTTCCTTCTCGTCCAATCAAGATTTTAGGGGAGGAGTATGTTGCTATAGTAATCTCAAACATGATAGACTGCCAGCAGTGAGCTCGAAAACTTTGGCTAGCTGTCTTATAAATATAAATATAGATATAGTAATTCCTCTAACGACGACACATACACTCATAGAAATGTCCAACACCACAGCAAAAATGAAGAAAACAACACTCAAAATAACCCCGTAAGTTTATCACAGTCTTCTGTACATAATATGGCTCTGATGATTGATAGGGACCTGGGTCTAGAGATGTTGTCTATGTACATTCGCTAATGTGACTATATTCTTCTGTTCTGATCAGAGAGTAAACTGTAGCTCATTTTACTGCCTTTTAGATCTTCCAGAGCAATGAATGTCTCATCATCTGGAATACTCCGGGTCAATCACAGCACAATAAAGAGTGTCTACGGCTCTGTGAGCCGAAAAAGTTTCAGTTTGGCTGGTGACAGCAAAGTCCTTGAGAAAAGCTCTGTTCAAACACCAAAAAATGTAGTTAAGGTAAAATCCCTTTCTTTCATACAGGTTTGTTGTTGTTGTTGTTGTTGTTGTTGTTGTTGTTGTCCCCTCAGTGTGCAAACTATGCAAATTAGTAGCCTTTATCAGTCAGTGTTAACTTTACAGCCCTCTTACAGGTCTTAGATGACAATGGCAAGGATGTCACCCCTCAGCCTCTCTTCCAGCCAGACCCAGGGGTCTTGCATGCTAAACAGAGTAAAATCTTTGCCAATGACACATCTGGTGCCACCATGTCCGATTTCCTCTCCACTGCATACCAGACAACAACCAACATAAGCTTCGCTGGGCCCTTCACCAGGTAACACATTCAGACCAGTACAGACAGGGAGACCTGCTGTATAGCTCTCATATATCTTCTCAGTATGTTCATGAATCTATGTTCTGTGACGATACTACAAGGACAGTGCTGCTTTTCACCAGGTCAGTGTTTGGAAGCAGCACAGTGTCCAGATCGAGCCAGTCGACGATGGAGTCGATGAATGAAGAGATTGAGGATCCATCCTCTAAAAGAGACATCTCCATCAGTCTCTCAGGTAGACACTTTCTTCGCACTTTCTTCTCTGTCTCTGGGCTGCATGTGTAACGGACGGGGGTTCAAACCCAAGTCTCCCACGTGGAAGACGCAAGTGTCTACCATTAGGCCAAGAAGACATACTCAAGGTCCAAGGGCAATACTTCAGTTAACACATCTCAGACAGGGCTACCTCATCACAAGAGCGTGATTCCAAATCACCTCCGCTACACATGTTCCCCAACTACTTCGCAGAAAACTATGCACAATTATTACACATACATGTACGATTGCTTTTATCTACAGTAGGTCCATGCATGTTTGTGTCCTGCCAGACGTCCAGGTGAGGAGGGAGGAGGTGAAGGAGCTGATCAGGGAGGAGATGTTGGAGGAGGTTGTGGATCGGTTCCTCATCGAGACAGAGACCCTCTGGCTACTGGATATGCCAGCCATCTCAGTATCTGTGGACTCTGAGGAAGCAGAGACTGTGAAGTAGGCACCCACTTCTTCTTCTTCTTCTTCTTCTTCTTCTTCTTCTTCTTCTTCTTCTTCTTCTTCTTCTTCTTCTTCTTCTTCTTCTTCTCCTCCTTCTTCATCTTCTTGATTTCTACCTCCACCAACCTCCCATGGTGCAAAGCGCTTATTCCAGGCTGTGGTAGCTCTTGTAAAGATCAATTATTACATTTACTGATATGTTTTCATTTATTAATTGACATTTGCATGCAACCTGTTGTCCCTCCCGTCCTCTGTCTGAAGAGAGAGAAACAACCTGTATACAGAGCTCTGCAAGAACAGAATGGGCAATGACAAGTATGTGGAGCGCTCCATGCAGACGTTCAACGGAGCTCCCAAAACCAAAGAGGTCCAGAGTGAGAGCATCACCATGGTGGATGCAGGTTAGGCTGAACTCTCTCCTCAATTCTCCTCAGTCTTGTTGGTTTTTATTTTCTTACCAAAATGGCTACAGCACCCACACCCTCCTCAGTCCCTATTTCATCATTCTACCACAGGCCATTCTCAATACCTCAATACCCTGATTTACACCACAGAGCCAAACTGAGCTGAGCTGAGCTGAGCCGTACTGGGCTGGCTGGGTTCTGCATCTACCATAGTTGTTGAAACAATACTGGAAAGGACAATGTGAAAAAAGAAACATGCGAGCCAGCACAGTATGGTTCGGGTCGGCCCTGTAGTGTGTAAAGCCCCTACATGTCTGATGTTTTAAATGCATATTGTGTCATCTCCCCAGCCACCACGGCCACCACCTGGGACATGTATGACTCGTTCTGCGGTGCTGGTGGGGTGGGGGAGACTTCCTTGTCTCCTGATGTGGACAGCTGTCCCGAGATAGTCTCCAACCACAGACTGGACAACACCTGCGGGTCAGAGAGGACCATGTCAGTCGTCAGCAACACCAGCATAGGTAACACTGTCATATCAGATTAGAGGGGACGGCCACTGTGAATTAGCAGAAGCTAGCATGTTGTGGTGCAATGCATCTGACTGTTTCAATGTATCAATGGTATTGCATATAGTGCTGCTTGAAAGTATGTGAACCCCTTGTGCAATTATAGATTTTTTTAGTTTTTACCATGAAATGGGGTTTAGATAAAGATTTCATTTTTCATTTTAAGATTTTATACAAAAATAATGGCCATCCCTGTAGGGTTCACAAACTTTCAAGCAGCACTGTATATCCCTACTCAAATAAACAATTATTAATATTATTGTTATTATTATTCTGAATAATAATAATAACAATAGCATACAGCAAATCATTATGGTTATGATCCTGCAGCAGTAGGGCCGTGTAATAAAATCAATACAGCTCATTATCGCTTTTGGTGATTTGTTCTTTGAGGTAACGCAGTAGGTTCAATTTACTGTTAAATTTTCAGTAAATATATGTATGTATATATGAGTATTGCGAAGTATTGCCATATGTATTGTATCGCAATAGTATCATATCGTGGCCCGTGTATCATGGTATTGTGAGGTCCTTGCCAGTACCCAGCCCTATGCAGCAGTTGTGTAGATTACTATTGTCTCTAACGGTTGAAGGTCGTAGCGTTGACAGGTGTCTCTCTGTTCCAGCTAGCACCTCGAGCTCACGGATCGAGTTGGAGCCTTTTGTGGTTCCGTCAGAGGATGAACCGGACCCTGAGCTGATTCTGCAGTCAGAGAAATTCCAGCAGGATCTGTTTGTGATGGAGCGGACTCTTCTGGAAAACATATACCAGCCCAAGCTTGCTGCATATAGACAGCTCCCAACATTGGATGGTATAGTAAACATTGCATCATGCGTTTTTTTTGCGGTTTACTTCTTTTATACCACTTTCTGGCGAGCCATGTTAACATGGGACAATACACATTGCAGATGCCTCGATGTTTGTAACTTAAATGAATAATATTCAACTTTTTTATATTGGGTTTGCATGTCTATTATCTGTACAAAAAAGAAAAATAATAATTTGTTGGATGTCAAAGACCCTGACAGTGTGCAGAAGCCCAAAGCGAAGGTGGGCAGGAGGGAGGAGACGGAGGAGAGTTCTCTGACCCCGGCCCTGGAGAGACTCTGGTCCTTCAACTGTGAGCTGACGGCAGGACGCAACGTCAGCAGCATGGCCTGGAACAAGAGGAACCCGGTATGCACCCGCACACACACACACACACACACACACACACACACACACACACACACACACACACACACACACACACACACAACACACACACACACACACACACACACACACACACACACACACACACACACACACACACACACGCACCTCATTACTGCTCTTTACCTTCCTCTTTCTGGAATGACATTGGGTATAGAGTTGTATCAGTGTCAGCTCTTCTCCTGTTTCACTGTATCATTCATTCATTCATTCATTCATTTATTCATTCATTCATTCATTCACATTGGTCATTTTGTTTAAACATTGTGTTTCATTTTAAGGACCTTCTGGCTGTGGGGTATGGACAGTTTGACTTCAAAGACCAGAAATCAGGCCTGGTCTGCTGCTGGTCTCTAAAGAACCCCATGGTGTGTCATTCATTCACACGCTGCATCTCCCTCAATTCCATCTCCCCACTTGTGTTTCATGACGTGTCAGATGAGAGAACTGCTGTTGATGACTAAGCTAATGCAGTCTGTTGTTTTTGGACTAAGCTAATGCAGTCTGTTGTCTTTGGACTAAGCTAATGCTAGCATCTTGTCTGACTGGTCTGTTGTTTGTTGTCTGTTGACCAAGCTAATGCTAATATGTTGTCTAACTGGTCTGTTGTTTGTTGTCTGTTGACAAAGCTAATGCTAGCATCTTGTCTGACTGTTCTCCAGTCTGTTGTCTGCGGTCTAAGCTAATGCTAGCATCTTGTCTGACCTTTCTGCAGTGGCCTGAGAGGATCTTCCACTGTGAGAGTGGAGTCACGGCTCTCGACTTCTCTGCTAGCAACGCCAGCCAGCTAGCTGTGGGGATGCATGACGGCAGCATAGCCACCTACAACGTGCAGTTCAAGGAGAGGACACCCGTCATAGACAGCAGGTGAGTCTGGGTCCTCAGAGAGAGAGAGGGGGGGAGAGGGAGGGAGAGAGAGGGAGGGAGAGGGAGGGAGAGACAAGGAAAGTGAGATTGGGAAGGAGGGACAGAGGGAGAGGGAGGGAGGGAGGGAGGAAGAGAGAGAAGGAGTGAGAGGGAGGGAGGGAGGGAGAGCGGGAGGAAGGGAACTGCAGATCTTGCAGACAGCATCAGCAGCATCAACCATTTTCATTTCATCATCACTGTTCCATGTGCACATCCTATGTCTCCCAGTTGTTCACTTTCTCTCCAGCGTTTTTTTTCATTCTCATTTCTACACGACCCCTCGTGGACAGTAGGTGGAGCTGTTTACTCACTGACAGCCAGTCGTTTTCACTGCGTAGGAAACGTCCGCCAACATTCCTGGAAACAGGATGCATACACTGTGAAAGAGAAAGGCCAAACGTGATGTAGTAGAGGAAACAACCGCAGACTCCCCCGGCCAAAACCAACATTTAACAAGCCTTTGGCAGTAACATCACACCACTGTTGTTTTCACAGCCTTCCTCTGATAGTAGCTGGTTAGACATGCGAAATCTAATTGAGTGACGCATTTCCACCAGACAAGTGTTTTTACAGTAAAGCCCCTGTGCATTTGTTTTTCCCATTTCCCACAATCTATCTGTTGTTGTTGTTGTTGTTGTTATGACTGGCTAACCAGCCTGTGATGTCAGAGGCTGTGACTTACTGTCTTTTTACCTTCTATTTATGATCTCCATGGTTATGTGTATATATACTGAATCATCCACTGCCACTGATGGTCCCGTGTAGACATGACATGTAGAATGACTCCAAATGACAATAGAGCCGCCTCAAAGGCTGGTGGAGGCAGAAACCAGAGGACGGGCTCGTTGTAATACATGGAATGGACTGTATTACTGTACCTTTCCTCATTCCATTCTGTGCGTTACACTGAGCCCGTCCGATTTTTTTACCTCCACCAGCCTCCCCTCTCTCCCTTCTATCGGCCCCGATAGAAGCATAGGAGGTTCACTTCATTTGTAAAAATAAATTTAAATTAAATTAAAATAAACAGTATATGTTGATCAATGGAGGCTGGTTGAGGTCGAAATCGGAGGATGGGCTCATGGGAATGTATCCATTCCATGCATTACAATGAGCCTGTCCTCCTATTTCTGCCTCCACCAGCCTCCCCTGATGTGGATGTTTTGTGTCCCCAAGTGAGTGTGCCCACAAGCACACCAGCCCCGTGTGGCAGGTGAAGTGGATCGACCAAGAGAGGGGTACGTCAGG
>NC_139660.1:19065904-19105904 GCF_951799395.1 Argentina silus | reverse complement strand
ACAGAAGTCAACAGATCATATTCCATCATGCCTATCTTGTTTTCTATGTATCTGAATGACCACCAAGCCTCTTTGGACCCATGAAGTGGGGAAACTAGTACTTCAGAACCGTGTCTGGAGGGCGTGCTGTAGGTTGGTGCACCTAATAGTTTGATCTCGTAATTGAGGGTTGCTCTGGGAGATGAGCGCTGCTTAATCGCTGAGTGCTGCTATTTGAGCTAATGGCTGATTGGGCGTTTTGAAAGCTTTCCATGAGGTGAGGGGACTCTTTGTCCCTTATTAACATGAACTAGCTAATCAGTATGCTGGTAAAGTGATTGCATCATAATCAAAGAATACCATGACAACAAACAAAGCTGTCTGGGGACAAACATAGCAAGTTTGTATTGGGAGCTCCATAGGAGACTTGTAAATATAGCTATTTTAGCTTTTTTTTATTATTTTTTTAGCACAGCTGACATCACCACTCGCTGAAAATGAGGAATTCTTTGGATGATGGGAAAAGTGAAATAATGAACTATTTATTAATTTATTATTATCCATAGGAGACTTCTTTTTTTTTAGCACAGCTAACATCACCACTCGCTAATAAAGCTGAAAATCAGGAATTCTTTTGGATTCTTTGGGAAAAGTGAAATAATGGATGAATAATGAATAATCCATTTTTATTAATTTATTTTGCATACTTCCAAATGTTGCATATTTTCCATTGATCAAAATAATGTAATGAGTGTGTTTTCCTGCCATCTGAAGAGAGAACGACCCGCGTGGGGGGAACATCTCAGCCTCTCATAATGTGACCTCATTTCACATAAATAACACTTAAATGACATCCTCATGTAATGGTTGCACTGAAGTGTCACACAACAGAATATCACGTTACGGTGTACCAATAACAAAGCCCTAATGGCCAGGGCGGTGGGATGGCCATGGGTCAACGTTTACACACATTACACACATTTCCTTCAAGCTGGGACAAACTGCTGTGATGGGAGCCCAAATTGTCACAAAGTGACAAAATCACTATAAAGTCATGAAATATCTGTTTGGCCGAGACAGGGGTACCACAGCACATGACTTAATTAGCAATGCATTAACGTGAAGGTCGTTGTAATCAAGCCGTCAAAGTGGAGAGGTTGAGGGAGCTCCCGCAGCCAGAACAGGTAATTGGAAGGTAGATTGGGCTGTAAAGGACTGATTACCTGAAGGGAATCACTCTCTTAGATCACAAATGGCGATGGTGGAGATGACCGGAAACTTGAAATGATTTCATTGGAAAAGACCAGAGGGCTGGGGGCGAGGAGTGTGTGTGTGTGTGTGTGTGTGTGTGTGTGTGTGTGTGTGTATGTGTGTGTGTGTGTGTGTGTGTGGACTGATGGGGATTGGCCAGGGGGTAGTATAGGGGGAGGGAGAGGTAGACTCCTCCACTGATGAGCTGAAAGGAGGATGGTATATATTAGGGGGAAGATGCACGACTTCGACCAGACCATCAATCCACTGTTACTGCCCCGCACAAGAGAGAGAGAGAGAGAGAGAGAGAGAAAGAGGGAGAGAGAGAGAGCAAGAAGGAAGACAAGAAGCAGACAGAGAAGAGAGATAGTGGTCAAGAACAGAGCTGTCGAGGTGGTCTTTGCCAGCAACAACCGGTGTCAGCAAAAACAAACTCAGATCCAGCCCCGATAACCAGAGAGAGCCAGCATGCGTGTGTTGCCAGTGCTGCTGCCCCTGCTGCTGTGTGCCGTGGTGGGGGTGACCCAGGTGAGGGCGGAGGTGAAGGCGGTGAAGCTGTGTGGGAGAGAGTTCCTGAGGGCCGTGGTCTACACCTGCGGAGGCTCCCGCTGGAGGAGGCTGCTCTCCGAACCTGACATGGAGGGTGAGTCCACTTCTAGTTCTTTCTCTCCTCATCCTTACCCTCCTTTTATACCCTTTTTCTGTCAGCCTGCTTCAGCTTTTACAGCTGGTCTGACGTGTCAGACATCACATTTGTACCTGTCCCTCCGTAGTTCAACTTCATTCACACTTCTGACCTTACTTCTAGAATTATTTCACTTGATCAGCTTTTACAACAAACAACAAACCTTGCCTTGATGCTCCATCCAATGCATCTGAGTCAGTCTGTCTGTATGGTGCTGCTGTACGGCAGCATCTTTCCAGACACCCTATCTCCAGTGGGTGTGCAGGCAGGCAAGCAGGCAGGCAGGCAGGCAGACAGGCAGGCAGTCAGGTAGATAGGCAGGCAGACAGGCAGGCAGTCAGGTAGATAGGCAGGCAGCGAGCGGGCAGGTAGGCAGGCAGGCAGACAGGCAGTCAGATATAGGCAGGCAAGCAGACAGGAAGGCAGTCAGGTAGATAGGCAGGTAGCGAGCGGGCAGGCAGTCAGGCAGGCAGACAGGCAGGCAGTCAGGCAGATAGGCAAGCAGGCAGGCAGTCAGACGGGCTGGCTGGCAGGGAAGCAAGCGGGTGGGCAGACAAGCAGGCGGGCAGGCAGGCAGGTGGTCTGGTCGGCAGGGAAGCAGGCAGGCAGGCGGGCAGACAAGCAGGCGGGCAGGCAGGCGGGCGGGCGGCAGGCGGGCGGCAGGCAGGGAAACAGGCGGTCAGGCAAGCAGCTGCGAGGCTGACCAGGTCATGGGGCTCTGGACAATTATAGCCAAAGGAAGAACCCATGTCTCATCTGATTATGTGCTGCTATCATGGGGGCAGCAGCCTGCTCTCGTTGGGCAACATACACAGGCTAACCCAGTTAGCGTATCAGTCATGCCCATTAGCATCAGTTAGAGGTGAAGACAGAAGATAGATAGCACTGAGTCGGCCATTTGGGATTTCCTTATTTGGTAGGAACATGCATAGCAATTACATATGATTGGTCGTCGTACAGATAAGATATCATTTACAGTCAGTGAGCTGTCAGATATGAAAAACACTGACCTAGATACACAGTGAGGAAGAAAATGTATTTTTACACTGACTGCTTTTCTCCTGATCCAGTCCATTTTGTACAGTAAGAGTAGAATCTAACAGGAGTGATGGTTTGTATATGAACAGTGTAATAACATGTTCTATTGCCGTGTGATATCATGTCTATGTATGATATTGAACGGGGCGATGACGGAGGTACCCTCTTGTGTCACATGTGCAGATTTGGCCACTGGGGAGCAGGACAGCTTGGAGGGTCTCAGTACCAGTCTGGGGTCAGAGTTGACCCGGCGGGACCTCAACAACATGCTGACCACCGTGTGCTGCAAGGTGGGCTGCAGGAAGAGCGAACTGGCCTTCCTCTGTTGAGGCCCGGGGGGGACGGACAGCCAGGGTGGTCTCTCTTTCATCCCTTCAAAAACAGACTCACTCTCTTCCTCTCTAAACCTTACCAAAACCTAGAAAAAAATGAATGTAAGGTATTATATTATATCAAATCACAATACTTGCACAGAACAATCAAAGTAGACCTATGATGCGATAATCACCCACAGCTTTTAGATTGCTTTTAGTTGTAGTTGTTTATGATAGGCCTAGAACGTGGAGGTTTAGGAGACTTTGACTTACTGTGTTGATGTGTGTGTGGATGACGTCCTCTGAGTCAGTCAGGGTGTGTGTGCACAGGAAGAGGAACCTGCCTCGTGTCCATGAGAGAGTTAAGAACCAAATCTACTTTTTGAAAATACTTGTCATGATTGTATTGTATTTTTTGCTAGCCTTGTCTTAATAAATGTTCTTGCATATGCTTGACATGGGTGTGGAATGAATCGTTGTACTGTATTAATGCTGTTACTGGGAGCCGAGCGGCACCACCTCCGAGTGATGTCACAACAGAGTGATGTTGCAGTCTGCTGTGGATCCCAGCAATGCTCTGATCACAGCATTTGTCTGCGAGCACCAGAATACAAAGAGTGTGCAGACAAAAAGGACCATGCCGCAATACCTTCCCTTTCAAAGCGCTTTCTGTCAAGTGTTGAGATGAAATATGAGGTAAGACCTTGGTAAGACTTTTATTCAAAGTAAGATGGGCCAATGATATCATATGAAAGACAATGTTCTGGAGATAAAGGACTACTTCAGAGAATGGGAAAGGTATTTTTTAGCATAGCCCACAGTTTCTAAGGTAATGAGTGGTTCAAAATTCCAGTTAACTTCCAGAGGGGAGAAACTAAGTGGGCATGCTGTACCAGCAAACCCATGTTGAATTTCTGACTAAAATGTGGTTTGGGTAAGGGTTAGGTTTGGGGTTGGGGTGAAGGGGTTGGTTAGGGTTAGGGTGAAGGGGTTGGTTAGGGTTAGGGTTAAGGTCAGTTTTTAGTCTGGTTGTCAGCAAGATGTTTGTCAGGAGGGTCCCTTTCGTCTCACCCCCCAGGGTACTACATTGTACGGACATTAATGTAACAGAGGGCAAAACAAGTGATCATTTATACTCCTATTTTATTTCCAAGAAAACTCACATTGATTGAACATCTTGAACAATTATCACATAGTGGTCATCCTGCATACGTTTAAAACATCAGATTGGAACGTTTTTTTCTCATTAGTACGGTACATTACATTAAACAATTGCATATTCAGTATCCTGTGCATTGGATAACACAAATAGATTAAATAACAAATATCTATCTTTATATATATATATATATATATATATATATATATATATATATATATATAAATTAAACAAACATAAATATGTACAATACATGAAATTCAGACCTTTTGAATAAAACTATAAGGCTGATCCAATAACAAATTACATTTCTGTCTCATCACTCCCACTGCAGCACACGTTCATAGACAACAGCTCAGGGGTGCATGTCTGGAGTGAATAGAATCTATTTCCGATGTTCATATTACCAAGTAAGGCTTCGACACAAAGTAAATAGTACAACACAAACCCATTATTGTGTTGTGCATCACAACCCAAAACGGGTGTTGGAATATTGAATAAAGCATATCAGAGGTGAGAACTTGTTTCAGTTACTGTGTGAAATAGAGTGGGATTCTGTATATATTTGGTGAGTAGCCAACCAATGCATAGTGTTATTCTAGTGGCAAAATTTTCTATATCATTTCTGTCTACAGAATATGAAGCGTACAATAAGTCTTGTAATGCTCAAATCATGATTTGAATGTATATGAACAGTGTTTCTGCCCTTCAGATGTAAAGTTAGATATGAAACAACAGGCAGACATGCAGTAGGTCCAGGTTTACTAAGCGTTTACCTCTTAGAAGTAAGGTTTGCATCCGTTTTTTCAATACGGGATAAAACACTAAAATAAAAAAATAAAAAACACTAAAACATAAAAATGCAAACATTGCATCTGCTGTAAACACATTAGTAAAATCTGCCCTATAACGTCTGTTAAATGTGACCGACATTCAACACAAGGATAGCTTATACAGTAGATATATAATTCAATAAAAAGATCGCTCCATACACACAAGTCCAGCTCATCATTTTTATTGGTTTTGGAAAGAAGCAAACGAAGTTTCTCAGTTCATCTCAACATTGTCTGTACAAACGCAGCTTGCACATATGGTTAAGAACAAACGCTACAGAACCCAAAAGCAGCCTGGCTTAGCACACACACAGACACACTCCCTGTTCTCCTCTCGGTTAGCCTGGGCCTAGGACCCTCAGTGGGGCACATCACTTCAGTACTATATGCAGACATACATGTATAACGTTACCCATAGTGTAACACGTCACCTGAATCCTCCATCAGAAACAGGAGCAGGTTCTCTCATGAGCTAGTTCACTCGTTGGGTGGAGTGACAAAAGATTCAAGGAAAGTGTTACTCACTAAACTGCTATAAAGGGCCGCATTCCACCATCCATAGGAATTCATTCATGTCTTAGATACAGGTGACCAACTTTATGGTCAGAGTTATGCGAGTGAGTGTAATCACAGCGCAGTGCTCTCTAACACACGTCTATGACAGTTCTCAAAGGGCTATGGATGGTGACATGTAGCACATATATTAGGCTGGCATACTCACGATGCCCACATAGAGACAATCAGCTCAATGTCACACACACTTTGTTCTCTATGTCGAATATCAGAGCATTCAGGAAGTTAAACATCAGCACAGTGTTCTTCACATGAAACAAGAGGGGTTGTTTTTCCGTTCTTTTTTTTTCTTTTCTTTTTTTCTTCCATTTTAAAAATATTCAGCTTATTTCTCTCTTAGAGGACTGTCTGGAGAACACACATACAATACAAAAAGCATTTTGGTCGTCTAACCTCACCTCCAAAACCTCCATCAAGTCATCTCACAGAGACCATTACCATATGCAAAATAAAGCCATGGATTCAAGCGCTGGTTGGTTTTCTATCAGGGGAGTGGTCATGCTGTTAATGCAGAATAATGATGCACTGGGGGTGGGGCGGGGTCAGGGGTCAGGTAGGAACACATTGAAGTGAATGGAAATAGGTTGTAGAATGTTCAAAGCTGACTGACGATCCAGGTTATAGGTATTACTGGAGCTCTACAGTACATAACACTGCTTTCATAAAGCATGACGCATTCAGGGAGATATTCATCTTCTTCTTCTGTTTAAACCCCCGCACCCATATATAGTAGCTCAAATCTTCTGTTGCACTTGAGTTAAAAAATTATATCTGAAATAAATTCAAAAAATTATACCTTATACATTATATACTGTACATAGGTTACCCAACTACACAGATAACAAAAAAAAAGAATTCAAATATTTATACCTTTAAGGATTCTAAATTGTGATACCATTCAAATTCTATTCATATACAGAATCACATACTTTTTACAACAGATCATTATCATCAATAAATAAAAATAGAATGCTGTAATGTACTCTGAAGTCTACCACTGCCGTCTCGTGGACAACAGAAAGGCTATTTGACAATACAAGGAAAACACCAAACGCCCTTTAAGATATATATTATCAATTTAAAATGACACTTTGTACAGGTTTTTTTTCTTAAGGGAAAACTTTTTTTTTTTTTTTGAATATTGCAACCAGGAATTGAGTAATCATTGCAACTGCCTGACTATTTTAGACCTCATATTTTTTGGGAGGAAAAATGAAGGAAGTATATGTTTGATCAGGTATTCAGTGCTTTCAAAGGACAAGAAAAAGGAAAAGTATAGTATAGTATAGACTCCACCATGACCCTTACCTAACCCTAACGCTAACCTAACCTCTTACCTTAACCGTTTTAAAGCTCAACTTGGGCTGATGCCAGAGTCAGGGCGTCCCAGTTAACATTTCCAGTACGGTTGACTCAACGACACAGCCATAACTATATTTCCATGCTTCCTGATCCTCTCTTTGTCTCATGTCTTAACTCGCTGATGCGTCTAATACAACTGTTCTGTGGTGGTTATATTGTGGTTGCATTGTGGTTGTATTGAGGTTGAGTCGTGGTTGAGTAGAAGTCAGGCAGCTGCAGTGACAGTAACAGAGTAGAACACCACCAACAGGTTAGAGGAGGGAGAGAGACAGAGGCGTACATTGGACTGGAGGGGGGAAACCTTGTTGTCTAACTGCAGCAATACAGATGTTCTGAAATGAATACATTTTACAAATACAATAATTACACCCTAAAACGTTCCACGACGCTATATGCAAGTTATACAATACTGCTGGGTAGGCTGCGTGGCCTGTCTCACTGGTTTAGAAAGGGGTCCATGGGGTCTGTCTGTCTGTCTGTCTGTCTGTCATGTCTGTCTGTAGGGGTCTGTGGTGGTGGTGTTGATCTGTCCTCTGCTCGAGCTGTCATACTCTGTCCATTGAGATGATCTTCAGTGTATTTGTTCAGTAGTATTGTTCAGTAGTGTGGATGAGTTAGTTGTCTGCCAAGTATTTTCCTGAAAATGACAAACATGCTCTGGTTACGTGTGAATGCTTTATGTGTGAATGGAATTGTTACATCCAAGTAATAGAACATCTAAGACATACAGTACAGTATGATCATATTGTAGGCTATTCCTGCAGCTTAACGACATCAATGAATATCATGTTTGAGCTAATCATACATTCGATAAAAGTACAGTCGCAAAAGATAACCAGACACCTATGAAGTTGACATCTCATTGTTGAGTGTCCCATACCAGGGGAGGCTGGTGGAGGTACAAATTGGAGGACCTGTGTGTTTGATACCATTCCTCATTCCGTTCCATGCATTACAATGAGCCTGTCCTCCTATTTCTACCTCCACCAGCCTCCCCTATCCCATACACAATACACGTTGGGCAGTGACTGACCTGCGGCAAACCTCTTCTTGATGAGGGAGAAGCGGTACCCTGGTCCTGCCAGCTCTATGTCACAGCCTGAGAGAGTGCTGCCCTCACTGGTGAACTGCACGGCCAGCGGAGACGGCTTACTGGGGCCCTCCGTCAACAGGAACCGCGCCAACAAAGAGCCTACACCTGGACACAGAGACAGAGAGAGACTCAACATACAGTAGGCTACACACGTCTACACCCATACACACACACACACACACTATTGCATTGTGTTGTCAATCCTATTGGGCAATTGTTAGGGCTGGGAATTGCATGGGATCTCACAACATCATATTATTAAGATACTGTACATAGGCTGTGATTCAATGCATATTGCGATACTCGATCTACTTGATCTAATTGCTTTTTGAAGCTACGATATAATGCGATTCAAGTTGTTTTCATTTGATGATGGGAAACAGTTGAATCATGTGTAGAACATGTTTTTCTTTAAAAAAAAAAGAAAAAACACAACCTGTAAAATAAATAATAAAGTTTACCTCAGAAAAAAAAAAGTCAAACTCCGAGTCAAAGTTTCAATACAGAATCACAGAAAATAATATCGCAATACTCAACTGTATCAATATTTTCCCCCACCACTAGCAAGCATGGGTTCAATGCCCGAAAATACACTCTCCCAAATCCAGTTAACAGTCAGACTCAACAAGCTAAGATGGTTGTATTCTGAGAGATACGATTTTGTTCCATCTCTACGGTTGTATTAGAGTCCAGTGTTGCACAACATCCCTGATTCTCTTAGCTTTACATTAGTGATGTGCAACGGGCAATGTGATACTGCTGATTCCTCCAGAGGCTCGAGTAGAAGCAACATTTACCTCCATTTTCAGATTTCTGGGATATATCTGGAATCTTCCACAGGATTCTCTGCTGCTCCGCATTCCTGTCAGAACACACGCCAAAGTGAATCTCAGCTCTGTCAATAACAAATCCTTATCTGTCAATAACAAATCCTTACACTTGTTTACATGGTGTACAAGTTATCTGAGTATGCTGTACATACCAGGGGAGGCTGGTGGAGGTCAAAATCTGTAATGCATGGAACAGAATGAGGAATGGTATCAAACACGCATGCACCATTCCGGACCATGCATTACAATGAGCCCGTCCTCCGATTCCTACCTCCACCAGCCTCCACTGGTACATATACTGTATATTGCAGCATGGCGGGGTAAAGTAGCTTGCACTTAGCAGGAATGGAAAATCACGACCCTCCACTTGCCAACCGGCCACACAACAGTAGCTACAGCCCCTAGAGACTAAACTCCCTTGGTGCAAATGCTAATAGGCTAATCCAGGGTTCCTTACAATATCGATGACTCTGGCTCAAGGACTTGTGTTCCTACCATGCGGCGGGGGGAAGCACAGCCTGCAGCTTGGTGACCCCTCCATCCACAGGGATCAGGAACTGGACGTTGTTGAGGGCCATGGGCGTGGTCATGGCGTCTCCGTTGTATTTGTAGTCTATTCTGAGGTCGGTGCTGGTTGGATCACACCGCCAGCTCACCGCCAGGTTCAGGGGTGTCGACTGGAGACCCTGTGCTGATACCTGAACGCCAACCAGTCAAACAAAACAGTTCCATTTACTGGCTAGGGACAACTGCTTCACACACACACACCACGGTTACAACTTCTTTTGATGCCCGGGGCGTCGCAGTGAGATGACATCATCAGCTCATCGTATGACGTGCGTGTATAAAAATAGGTGGCAGAGTCGCAGGGAGATGACGTCACCTGATATTTGAGCATGTCCACGTTGTAGTAGGTGGCCTGGGGCTTCTGCTCGGCCACCTTCTTCAGATGGGTCATCAGGTTTGGCATGTTCACCCAGAAGTCTTTACAGTCGGCTTTGGGTTGCGTGGTTGTGTCACTGCCGCAACAGACAACACAGCAGAACGTCAAGGACCATGAGGGAAGAAGACCACCGCCAGAGGATGCTCTGGGTGTTCCATACATACGTCGTGTATTTAGTGGGAATTTGATGTATGATATTGTGTTTGTATGGCGTTAGGTGTACAAGTATGTCCTCGTTGTCTTACGACATGTGCCGTCGGCCATTCTAGCGTGACCTGCGTCGCCTGGATGACCGATCAGAGTCACGCTACCCGTCATAAGACAACGGGCATGGCCTGTCATGGTGTGGATGCTCCAGGTGGAGAGGCTGGTGGAGGTAGACATTGGAGGACGGGGCTCATTGTATTGCATGGAACGGAATGAGGAGTGGTTTCAAACACATGTATTTGATATGTGTTTTGATGCCATTCCTCATTCCGTTCCATGCATGACCAAGAGCCCGTCCTTCCGATGTCTACCTCCACCGGCCTCCCTTGGTGTCATGTATGACTGGGTGTTATGGTGTGAGGGTCTTTACCAGCACAAGAGCTGGGGGTTAGGCAGCACATGCTCCAGACGGCTGTAGTTGGTTATGCTGAAGGTTAGCACGGCGGGGGCGGGGTTATTGGCAAAGTGCCGGGTGATCCCCGCTGGAAACGACAGCACCATCTCGCCTGTGATCTTCACAACACACCTTTATAGGACAGGGGAGGAGGAGGAGGAGGAGGAGGTTAGAGAGCACAAGAGAGAGAGAGGGAGAGAGAGAGAGATACAGAGAGAGATAGAAGGGGGGGAGAGAGAGAGAGGGAGAGAGAGAGTGAGAGAGAGAGAGAGAGAGAGAGCGCGCACATGAGAGAGAGAGAGAGAGAGGGAGAGAGAGAGAGAGACAGAGAGAGATAGAAGGGGGGGAGAGGGGGGGAGAGAGAGAGAGTGAGAGTGAGAGACAGAGAGAGAGTGCGCACATGAGAGAGAGAGAGAGAATCCACTCCAAGCCGATCTCATCTCCTGACACAGTGAGGGGGGGGGGTCAGCGTGTGTGTGGACGTACTTGTTGGGGTCGGCTCCTTTGAAGAAGGCGTTGACCGTCTCTGTGAAGGCTGCCGCCACAGGGAGGGTGTCCTGGGCCCCCATGGTGAGAGGGCTGGGCCCCCTGGAGCAGCCTGGAGAAATACACCACACAGAGACTTTAATATGAATACACAGAGTTGGGTAAAGGGGGGGCAGGGAGGGGGGGGGGCGGGGTGTTGGGGGGGGGGGGGGGGGGGACTCAGGCAGAGAGACAGTAGCGAAGAGAGAGAGAGACAGAATGAGAGAGAGAGAGGGAGAGGAAGGCTTGGAGCATCACACACAACCCATGTCCCATAAGTCCTCACAAACCATCGAATCTACCCTGGGAGGCTGGCGGTGGTAGAAATCGGAGGGCCCGTCCTCCGATTTCTACCTCCACCAGCCTCCCCTGAAATCGACTACACTCATCTCGTGTTCCTGTCCTAGTCACTGACACTACACCTCTATCTCTGTCCTGAAGTCTTCACCGGCCTGTGATCCATCTCCTACTCTCTCTACCAGCAGTGTATGGATGAAGATGGACAACCAAAGAGTGGGTGGAAAACCAGTGTGATTTAAATGACAGCCATCTAAATGAGAACCAATAGAGTTGTGATGGTGAGGCTGACAGGTGGAACACTAGCAGTGGGTGGAGGTGCATGTGTACCTGCATGTGTAGACAGTTACATCTATAGAGCAGGGGAGGCTCGTGGAGGTAGAACTCGTTGTAATGCATGGAATGGAATAAGGAATGGTATTCATCACACATGGACACGTGACGGACACCATTCCTCACTCCATTCCATGCATTACAGTGAGCCTGTCCTCCGATTTCTACCTCCAGTGCTATAGAGTTGGTTACACCCTACTCCCATTAACACCAATTCATTTGGCATGATCTCCATTCCCTTGCTTAGAACATTGAATTGTAAACAGTTGAAGACTCCCAATTGAAGATAAATCACTATTTGGATACCAGATAAAGTCCCTCAACACTGTTGTATATATGTGCTTGTACATCAGGGGAGGCTGGTGAAGGCAGAAATCGGAGGTCGGGCTCATTGTAAATGAATGGAATGGAATGAGGAATGGTATCAAACACGTGTTTGATACCATTCCTCATCCATTCATTACAGTGAACCCGTCCTCTGATTTTTACCTACACCAGCCTCCCCTGATGAACACTAACATCCAATTTCACTCTATCTGAAGACTGATAAGGTTACATGAGGAAGGTTGTGATTAAGGTACACTGAAAAGCACAGAGAAGACAAAAACAGAGACAGAAAGAAAGAGCTAGATAGAGAGAGAGAGAGAGAGAGAGAGAGAGAGAGAGAGAGAGAGAGAGAGAGAGAGAGAGAGAGAAGCATGCGGTTTCCAGACATGCTGTGAATGCTGAATCACTCTGACAAGATCAGAGAGCCAAAGATCAAAATCAAAGCTCAAGAGACCAGAGAGAGTGGCTCCAAAAAAAAGAGGACACACACACACACACACACACATACATACATACACACACACACACACACACACACACACACACACACATACACACACAAAAAGAAAAACGGAAAAAAAATATATATTAGTAGAGTACGTGAATAACGATGATCTTTAAGGAAGCGGCGGGCGGCCACCGTCGTGAAATGAGAACGAATGACGCGAGGAAAAGGAGTGGGAGGAAGACATGGGGGCCGGAGCGCTGGCTGCATATGGGGGGGGGGTTCAGGAGTTAGCTTGGGTGATGGGGGAGGGTGGGGGGGGGAGGAGAAGGAGAGGGAGAGGGAGGGGAGGGAAAGCTTGCACAGATGAGCCTCAGGTGAGTGTGCTCTACTGTCAGCCCCTTTGTGCAGACACAACTTACCTTCAAAGGTTAAATAAAACTTCCCTCTGTCAAACCAGACCAGGGAAGGCTGGTCACTCTCTGTGTAGGGGGGGGGGAATGGGAGGAGGGTAGGGGAGAGCGGGAGGAGAGGAGGAGGAGGGGAGGAGGGAGAGTGGGTGAGGAGGGTGAGGGGGGGGGGAGAGAAGGACAGTAGCGTGAGTCACATGGCAGGTCTATTAAACATCACAGTGAGGTCGGGGAGGGGAGGGGGGAGGGGGGCGGTCAGGCACAGAGGGCACAGGCAAGATATTACTCTGCCAGGATAGAATAGGACGTGTGTGTGTGTGTGTGTGTGTGTGTGTGTGTGTGTGCGTGTGTGTTTTGCATGTGTGTGTGCGCATGTGTGTGTGTGTGTGTGATTTGCGCGTGTGTGTGTGTGTGTGTGTGCGTGTGCGTGTGTGTGTGTGTGCGTGTGTGTGTGCGTGTGAGGGGGGAGTGGGTTTCGGCGGGTGGCGGCCAGAATAGGTGCAGTGAGGTGAGGTGTCTCTCTTTATGCTGGTGGTGGTGGTGGTGATGGTGGTGGTGGTGGTGATGGTGGGTTTGTGGGGACTTGAAGAGAAGAAGCCAAGCCTGGAGGGGGGCTGTGTCGGGGATACCAGCAGATTGTTCATACCCGCATGTCCAATACACATCTAAACAGACCATACTAGTCATACACATCCATAAGGGACGCTCTGAGTGGTCTTCTTCATTATATCTTATTGTATTCATGTCTGTCTGGCAAAAATGCTGGCACAACGTCAGTGGCAATCATATATCCATCAGTAGGCTTTTTGTCTTACGAAACAGATGGGGCTGCCTGCTGTAGCTGGTGATGCCAGCAGGGGGCAGAGATGAGGAGTGGAATCAGGAGTGGAGGAGGGGTTGTGGACAAGGTGTGCTGACTGACTGAAGCTTGGCTGAAGCCAGGGGATGGAGTGAGAGAAAGAGTGGGGGGGGGGGGGGGGAGGGGGGGTGAGGGGTAAGAAGAAAGAGTGTGTGGGGTGGATGTGGAGAATAGGGAGGCAGGTGTGTGTGCTAGTCTAGTGGAGGGGGGTGTTGTTGACAGGATGAGGGCCAGGGGTTGAGTGAGGGTGTTTTGAGGGTGGGGGGTGGGGGTGGGGGGGGCGGGGGTTGGGGTCGGGGTGGGGTGGGGTGGGGGGTCAGGTCACTGGAGAGTTCACTGTGTGGGGGGGCTGCGTTGAACTCCTCTCAGAGAGGGAGAGGAGAGGATGATATCATGAATACCAAACAGCTGGAGTGCCACCAGGTCCTATTCTCCTGCCAGACTTCCAACCAGGCGAGGCTCTGTGCAGAGCAGGACACCCTCATCTGACAAGACTGTGTGTGTGTGTGTGTGTGTGTGTGTGTGTGTGTGTGTGTGTGTGTGTGTGAGAGAGAGAGAGAGAGAGAGAGATAGACTGTCTGTGTGTGTCTGGATCTGGAGTTCTCACAGATAGCAGCTCTTCAGACACACTTATTACTTACTTACACACACACACACACACAGACCTACACACACTGCTTACTTACCCACACAGACCCCCCCCCCCCCCACACACACACACACACACACACGGCATGCTCAAACTTGGAAGACACTGCACTCCGTCCATACACACTCACAAACAATGACCGTGTCATCAGTCAAAAAGGACGTTGCCATGGGGATGTTGGCAGGACAACCACAGATGTACAGTCATAAAAGACACAGAACAGAAAGGAGGACGTGTGGGAGGATGAGGCAGGGATGCATGGGGTTTTAGCTTCCTGAAAAAAAGTTAGCCCTGGGATGCTCCTCATTCCATACAGGTTTTGTCTGTGTGGATTTTCATTTGCTAACTATTGCAGCATTTGAATGCAATTGATGAGAGAGAGAGAAATAGAGAGAAAGAAAGAGAGAGTGAGAGAGAGAGAGTGAGAGAGAGAGGAGAGAGAGAGAGGAGAGAGAGAGAGTGAGAGAGAAAGAGCAAAATGTGTGAAGGAAATAATGGCCAAAATAAA
Source organism: Argentina silus (assembly GCF_951799395.1). Lineage (NCBI taxonomy): Eukaryota > Metazoa > Chordata > Actinopteri > Argentiniformes > Argentinidae > Argentina > Argentina silus. The sequence continues at coordinate 19,090,890 of NC_139660.1, read as the reverse complement.
TTAAAAAGGAATAAAGCTCCATGGTATATACTGTAGCACTCCTTTTGAAATGGAGAAAATGAAATCTGTGGCATCTCCCTATACCTGGGGAGGCTGGTGGAGGTAGAAATCGGAGGACAGGCTCATTGTAATGCATGGAATGGAATGAGGAATGGTATCAAACACGTGTTCATCATTCCATGCATTACCATTCCTTATTCCATTCTCAACCATGTGTTGGATACCCTCATTTCATTCCATGCATTACAATGACCCTGTCCTCCAATTTCTACCTCCACCAGCCTCCCCTGCCCTCTACAGTAAATCAGTACACCACCTAGCACCCTGTGATGACTGACATCAGTACACAAAGCACAACAACAACTCTCATGGATGACCTATGACCCTTCAATGTCAAATGCATCCTGGGTAATAGGGATCAGACAAGCAACAAAGCTTGCAAGGACACCGGAACACACCACCCCCACCCCCACCCCCACCCCCACCACTCAGATGGGGTCAGGACTATACTGTACCTGCCAGCGCATCAAAGTGCCTCTCAAACGTGGGCAGTTTGTCTACAAAAGCATCATCTTCTGACATCACAACAAACGATAGCCCAAACGGACACAAGGACAAAGACAAGAGCAAAACAAAAGAAAACAATGGAAATCAAATAAAGGAAAACATAAATCAAGAAATAACAATGGGAACTAAAACACAGTTTCACACGTTCGTAGAAACTTCAAACTGAAATATTGTGAATTAAAAGAATACATACAAAAATAAAATAATACAGAATAATAATATAATAAACAAATTACTGACTAGAAACATCTATGCATATGATGCTGTACACCTTCAAAAACAAAAATCTACCAATCTATCTATCTATCTATCTATCTATCTATCCATCTAACTAACCAACAATTAATAAATAATGCATTCTGTATTTAGCAATGATAGCAAACCGCACCATGCTTCATTTACCCTTAAGTACTGATTTCAAATGTCTTTCTGTGGATTTAACACCATCTGGTTCTTTATGGCTCGCTGTAGAGTCTTAACAACAACCAGTAAACTGAAAGTAGGCCACAGCTCTACATTATGTTTCTATCAGCATCAGGATGAATCAGGGGAGGCTGGTGGAGGTAGACATTGGAGGACAGGCTCATTGTAATGCATGGAATGGAATAGGGAATTAGGGGTTTGATACCATTCCTCATTCCATTCCATGCATTACAATGAGCCCGTCCTCCATGTTCTGCCTCCACCAGCCTCCCCTAGTATGTATATGTATCAGTATGTATATACAGAATACAGTATCTACTACTCCATTAATAACAGCAGTGGCTCCATACATTTTACCATCTACTGTATAAGCACTTATAGGCACGTTCAAGTCTAGCAATGTTTGCTCCACTCTCAACAACGCACTTTAAAACAAGAGCATCTTTGTTTAAGAAGTGCATCATCATCAGTACATGATCTGAGTTGAGAGTGGCAGACACTGAGGTGATTGCTACATGAGCACAGAGCAGACCTGCGGTCGAAATGGTATTTGAAATCATTTCAAATACTTTAGCGTTTGCTTGAGTCTGCCAGAGAGTCAACCAGCCGGGGGGGGGGGGGGGGGGGGTTGACACTTTGGGGACTATTCCATTGGTTCCACTGCACCGGGCAAATCAATCAAGCACAGGTATGTATTTGAAATGATTTCAAATACTATTTGAAACCCAGGTCTCAGGCGCAGAGACACTGAGCACACAGACAATAGCACAGCTACCGCAGGTAGTGATGGGAGATGGCGCGCACACACACCTGACACAGACACGGAGAGGTCTTTACCGACGGTGGGCGTGGTGGCGGCGCTCAGGGAGTTGGTGGAGGAGATGGAGGAGGTGCTCTCTGCCCGGGCCAGGGGGGCGACGGGAGGGGGGCTGGACGAGTGGACTGGACCTGGGGGGCTGAAGGGACGACTCTGGAGGGACGGAGGGGAGAGAGAGAGACAGAGAGAGAGAGAGAGAAAGAGAGAGAGAAGAAGTGAGAGAGAGAAAGAGGGAGAGAGAGTGTGTGTGAGAGAGATATTATATATTATTATCTACCTTCTATGTATACCCTTTATATTATTATCTAAGACCAAGATCCACCCTCTGTGGGTCAGTGTTTCTATGTTAAAGCCATCCTCTCAGTTCAACATACATTTTTGTGGGGGTTAAAACTAAAACTAGCAATGATAGCAATCGTACCCCCCCCCCCTCAACAACAACAACCAAGGTTGATAGTGGCACATACCACGTCGCCCACGCTGGGTTTCCCAGGAGGCAGTTTGGGTCGAGAGGATGGGCGTGGCGGGGGAGGGGGTGGGGTGGGGCTGGGGTTGCTGGCAGCAGCTGATGGAGTGGCTGGTCGAGCTGGGGAGGAGGAGCCTGTTCGAGGAGTGGAAGTGGATTAGTCACATGACAGGAAGTCATTCTACTGTCCATCCTGATTCAATCCATGTTTCAACAACATCCATCTATCTATCAATTCAATTCAAATGCTGCATTGGCTTGACTGTTGAGCACATTATTGCCAAATCTACAAATATGATTAAGGATGTACATCGAGCAGAGTGGGCTTTCTGTAATAATAAACCATTTAAATATCAACGTTTTACACGTGATGGGAGTGTTTTGTCAGCCTTCCCTGGAGCAACATTTGGAATAACAGTATACTGTAGCACTAGTGGTGAAACTGACTGACACACCATGCCTTCAACAGCAGTTTGTTTTGTGTGTGTGTGTGTGGGGGGGGGGGTCATAAAACTATGCCACACTGCACTCGGCCAATTTACTGTTTATACTGAGGGACAGTTTTCCCACACTAGGACATGGCATTCCCAGCCAGTATTCCCAGTCTCATCCTGGCTCCAACGTGCTGCATCAGCAGGATAGGGGCGAGTGTGTGTTCAGGCTGGTGTCTGTGGGTCTTGTTCCCTTTGTGTTCAACTAAACGAACCCTTCTCCCCAAGGTCACTTCACAATGACAATACATTACGCACAGAGTCTGGTCAACACTCTCTCTCACTCTCTCTCTCGGTCTACATCAGGGGAGGCTGCTGGAGGTAGAAATAGAGATATTGCATCATAACAATACTGCCTCCATGTCATAAGGTTAGACTGTATAGAGTCCATTTTAACGCATTAATCTCTCAGTATACTATTATCAGTCCCACTATCAGACCAAACGGGGTTTCTTACTTTGTATTTTATATTCATTTGATATGTCTATAAGACCTTTATACTTATATACCAGACTGTATGCCTTATTTTAACCGTTGTTATATTTGTGTGAAGCCCAGTGCATTACATTCATGTACGAAGCATTACATTATTGTTTGATTTGATTAGATTTTTAAGCCTCTCCGTCATGTAATAGCATGATGGCTGTAAAACGGTTCAAATGTACAGTACACTGGGGGACTGACCAGTCTTCACAGTGATATGGAAGTTAATATTAATCTAGCTATATTGAACATGACCATATCTCCTAGTACTCACAGCCATAACTACCATTGAGGACACAGAGGTCATGACCTCTGTATTTTTTAGTCATGTACTGTACATATTCCATAGTATATTTATATTCCCTTATTTATTATGTGAACTATGAAGGTCCATACTCTTGGACACACAGTAAGGTTAGATTAACATAACTGGAGACACTCACATTCTGCATTTTGGGACAGGCAGCAGGGTGGCTGCTTCCGATAGGTTAAATAAAAGTACATGACTAAATATTGACTATTCAGCTTGAAAACTTTGTTAGCCTTGCGGCGAAACGTCCACAGTCAGTTCAGGGTGATTGTGCTAACACGAAGGAGTTCATTCATGACCTGTAATATTTACCTGGCAAACGTAAAGTACTTGAATAGTACGAGTGAAATGACTAAATATTTACTTTAAATATATAGCCTGAAAACAGTCCACATAGGATGTGACTAGACATGTTTACCATTAATCATCTACCAGTCTAGCTTGTCTCCAAAAGTGACAAGAGTGAGTTGGAAACAAATATCCTGGGGAAGGATTTGTCCTGAACCCTGACAGGAGTTGTGCATGACCGCCCTGCTCACAGCTTATTTCAATGAGTGGTTTCAGACACAGACACAGAGACAGATACAAAGTAAGCCACACAAATGCAAAAACTGTCCTCTGTGACATGTTTTCTATGTTGTTGTGTTGTCTGACTGCATGACGCAGCACATTTCCATGACACACATCCAGGCTGATGAATACAGGGATCAGGCTGGATGTTACACTAACCACACGTTACTGACTATGTCCGTGTGTCAGACAAGGATACTCACCACTACCCGTGCCCCCGGTCGCAGCCCCAGAGACAGGGCCTGGGGAGGACACCACTGCCCTGTATGTAGGGGGTGGAGGAGGGGGAGGAGTGGCCCGGGTCGCCTGGCCAGCATCTTTGGGTGAGGTGGTGGTTTCACTGAGGTCCTCTTTCGCCAGGGGTGGGGCCACTGCCTCGGGACTCTTCCGTTCTTCCTCTGACAGGACGTGGGGTGGGGGGATGACGAGGGGCGGGGGGATGGAGCGTGTGGAGGCATCCTCCGCAGGGGCAGGGGGGCTGGTGGGGGGGTCTGGGGCTGCTTTAGTGGAGGGGACAGGAGGGACACTGGGGGGTGAGGCGAGAGGGGGGACAACGGCTGGGGGGGGAGTGGGAGGTGTTGGGTCCTTTGGTGGAGGTGGTGGGGATGCAGGGTCTTCACGTGGGGGTGGGGATGGGGCTGTGGGTGTGGCTGGGACTGTGGGTGCTGCTGGTTCCTCTTTAGGGGGTGGCGAGGTTGGTAGAGCAGGGACAGGCTCCTCCTGTGGGGGTGGGGAGGTGGGGAGAGGCGGGGCCGTGTCCCCCGTAGGAGGTGGGGAGGAGGGTAAGCGAGGGGCGGGGTCTTCTGCAGGGGGAGGGGATGTGGGTAGGGGAGGTGCTGGGTCTTTCGGAGGGGGCGGTCTGTCGGGAGATTCCTCGCTGAAGCAGACCCACTTGTCTCCCCCAGACTCCTCGGCAGGGAGGGGGGTCTCTGGGGGGCCGAAGATGTTGTCCAGGTCTGCGATGGAGGGCTTCCTCGCTGAGCCTGCTGCATCTGTCGACACGACTGGTATAGAGTCAACCACACGGTCAGTTACTATGAGAATGACTGGATGAGAGAGAGAGAGAGAGAGAGAGAGAGAGAGAGAGAGAGAGAGAGAGAGAGAGAGAGAGAGAGAGAGAGAGAGAAAGAGAGAGGCAGAGGAAAGAAATGATACATGAAAAAAGGAGGAGTGACTTGGGGGTTGATATGAGGTAGACGGAGGGAGCGAGGGATGAGCGGGTCTCTTACCATCAGCGTCTGCGGAGGGGGGGCCAGTCAGAGGGGGGGTGGTCGGGACATTCTTGGGCGGAAGCGGAGGTGGAGCTGCAATGACATCAGTGCGGCCATGAGCAGCCATGACACTCTATGAAGGGCGCACCAGTGCAGCTCAGGGACAGGGAGGGAACCCCAAACAGCCCATGCCATACAGTACACACATACACCCTCATGCCCATGACCCATGACCTATGACCCACGACCCATGGCAGATGCAGGGAAGAGAGTGATGCAGAGCGGTGAAGGAGACATGGTGCATGGTATGGTTTGGTAAAGAGGGTTAGTAAATCGTCCCAGTCTAAGCTCAACTCTATGATCAGGGCTTTTTATTATTTTTCTGGCTAATGGCTGATGAAATGAGTGGGTTAGTACTGGCTGCGGTGCGGAGGATGAGAAAGAGAGAGAGAGAGAGAGAGAGAGAGAGAGAGAGAGTTAATGGCCCACACTCGTTCACAGACTCTCTACTCCGTTATGGCGTCTCTCGTCCACTCGTTAGTTGGCTCATGGTGGGGGGGGGGGGGCAGGGTTGGGGGGGGGTTTATGAGGTGAACGGTGAACTGGTGATTCCGTGCAGTCATTCCAGGAAGTGAGGAGAGGAAGTGGTCGAACTTACTTCCTGTGGGGAAGGGTCTGGTCAGAGAGGAGTCTGAGTTTGGCTCAGGCTCAGAGAGAGGAGCCCCCCACACATCTGCCTCAAATATATCCACTAGGTTCAAGAAGGGACATGACAGAAGAAAGGGTGGGGGGGGGGTCAGTTAGTCTAGCATTTAAATATTAAAGCTATCATTAACCAACTATCATTATGTATCATTTAAAGGCTATACACTTTTGGAAATAGCAATATTAACTAGCGAGCATTTAGCTATTAAAGCTATCATTAACCAACTTTCAATATGTATCATTAAAAGGCTATACAACTTTGGAAATGGCAACGTTAATGTTAGTTTAACCTCTGGCATCTAAATAATCACTGTGCTCAAAAAGAGATAACACAGCAAGGTTGTCATAGCAATAACATTACTGGCCATAGCTCAGGTCAATCGGTCCCCATATGCTACAAGCTTATCTGACTAGAAGACTTTTATACTTTATGCCATACTGTATGTGCCTTAATCAAACATTATTTTTTTGATCTTTGTGTGAAGGGCATTGTAGTACATTTATGTTGGAAGTTTGTTTTGATTTGATTTATAACCATTATGTACAGAATGGTGGATGGGCCTATAGGCTACAGGGACTAGTATTAACCACACAGAGTTCTATCTCTGGATCTTAATGGACATGTAAACAAGGGAAACACCGCTGTGGTGAAATTAGCGATGCTAATTAGCATTAGCGACTGCCTGGCAGTTACATAAGATACTCAGAGCTAGCACAGCCTGCAGAGCTAAATCCAGCAGGGTTGAAAGTGAGAGGGGTGAGGGAGGGGGAGTCTCGTGAATCATGTAAACAAACAAACAGTGGAAACTATTGTGACCTCAGTGAGCCTCTGAACTCTGTCCAAAATGTCAGGCGAGGTTGCAGTGCGTCAGATGCATCATTCCAAATCAACCCCTAGACCTGAAACGAGTGGCAATTCCAACCAGCCAATCAGTGGGCAAGTTGGAGCCTTTGCCATCCTGCTTACACCTGTCCAATCACCTCAGAATCTCCACAAGTGCATAGAGAGAAGGACTTAAGGGGCTGATTCCCGGACTGACTTTAACAGTGCGAATGTGGGTCAAGGGTTCCTGGTGGAGGTAGAAATCAGAGGACGGGGCTCATTGTAATGCATGGAATGGAATGAGGAATGGTATCAAACCTGTGTGTGTTTGATACCATTCCATGCATTACAATGAGCCCCGTCCTCCGATTTCTGCCTCCACCAGCCTCCCCTGATGTGGGTGCAGAAGGCTGCGTGGCATATCGAGGAAGAGTGGTGTTGAGAGGTGACAGTCGAGGCGGTGTAGAGAGCATCCAGCCTGTTATTGAGGTCCAGGCAGCAGCGTGCCAGCAGTGAGCCAGACAGGGCTTTCAGGAACAACCTCAGGAAGACATGTCAGTTCCCCACAAGCTGATTACAGTGTTCTATCACATCTCACATCAAAACAGGCCTCTGGGTAGACACTGAAAACACACACACACACACACACACACTCTCTCTTCTCTGTCTCTCTGTCTCTCTGTCACACACACACACACCACACTCAAGCGCCAACACCCACAACTGTAGTGCACTATAAGAAACAGTCACACACTTATGAAACAGTCACACACATTTCTGAGAGAGTTTACCTTCAGTTTTCTGTTCTCCAAAGGCTGTCTCCAGAGGAGGCCCAAATAAGGCTGTTGCGTCCTCTGGTACTGGGGCTGGTACTGGGGCTGGTACTGGGGCTGCGGCTAGTACTGGTACTGGTACTGGGGCTGGGGCTGATACTGGGGCTGGGGGTTTCTTACTGCTGTGGTGAGGAGAGGAGAGGAGAAGGGAGGGGAGGGGAGGGAAGGGAAGGGAGTGGGAGGGGATGGAGAGGAGAGGAGAGCAGCAGAGATGAGAGGAGAGGAGAGAAGAAGGGAAGGCAAGGGAAGGGAAGGGAAGGGAGTGGGAGGAGAGGGATGAGCAGGGTGAGTCACAAGCATCCGACCACGACAGAGAGACTTCCACAGACACGCTTCAGTCGCCTCACTGACTGCAGTACAGCTGGAGTTGTGTTCAGTTCATAAACAAACAGATGTGTCTGCATACAGCAGCGTTCAACACAACCCTACAGGGATTACCTCTGCACAAAACAAAGGTTGTTGTGAGAAACATAGCATAAAACTTTTGGTGTCAAAATCAGTAAATAAATGCAAATGGACTCTTGGGAGTTTGTGACAGGTGTGTGTGTGTGTGTGTGTGTGTGTGTGTGTGTGTGTGTGTGTGTGTGTTAGTGTTGTTAGTTAGCGTGTGTGTGTGTGTGTGTGTTAGTGTTGTTAGTTAGTGTGTGTGTGTGTGTTAGTGTTGTTAGTTAGTGTGTGTGTGTGTGGGGGGGGGGGGCACTGACTTACCTAGGAGGTGGGGCCATCGGGGCTGGCGTAGGGGCCACCGTGGGTAGACTGGGCGCCGTACGTCTTGGCCGAGCGATCTCTTCAGCTGGGGAGAGAATCACAGCCGTTCACCTCACGTGCCTGATACACTGCTCACGCTAGCTATCATTACGCTTCAGCCAAAAATAAAACAACTGAGACGCATCTTAAAATACTTACTTGAGGTATTCCTTTTCATCACCCCCTGTAATAAAACAACATACATTTGAAAAAAAAACAGAAAAGCATTAAGCACGACACAAACCATGATCCATTGCACAGTGACATGACTCGTTGTCTATGTAACTAGCTGAAGGGTTCAGGTGGTACGGTGGAGATGAACGAGGACCCTGGTGGCTAACTACAGGAGCCACTAGTGAAGGTCAGGGGATGATCTACAGCCTTGGGTTGAGCTAATCAGATGTGAACGGTCTACAGTACGTCCTGCCCCCTGCCTTAACTACCCTCTGTCCTCACACAGGGGGCAAAGTGACTAATTCTACCTCTTTTGTCTCTTAAAGCGGAATTTGATTCAAAAATCACCACAATTTACCAGGACGTGACTGTGAGCTTGTTATTAGGATATTTATGAGGCTCTGTTGCGTAATGTCATGATATTTCAGGATGATATCAATGATGGAATGAAATATACCAACAAGTGTTTGTTTTTCAGTCAAATTCTGCTTTAACTCACAGGTAAACATTGTGTGGATATACTGTTTCTAATGTCCAGCTCACCTGCTCATCTGCACTGAGTGAATTCTGAGTGAATGTCAATATTTTGCATGGAAAGTGAAAACAGTATGTTGTCATTGCAGTGACACTGGAAGCAGTTGCATCAATCAAGGGACATGTGTTACTGCGTTCTGATCAGACGGGCTCATTGTAATGTATGGAACGGAATGAGGAATGGTATTCAACACACTTGCCACAGCTCTACATTACGTTTCTGTCAGCATCAGGATGAATCACGCGTGTTTGATACCATTGCTCATTCTGTTCCATGCATTACAATGAGCCCGTCCTCGGATGTCTACCTCCACCAGCCTCCCCTGGTTCTAACAGAGGATGTATTATCTAACTCAGAGGTGTAGTTAAAGTCATACTCCACAGCGTTCTTATATATCATTCTCCGCACTATGAGCCTGCTGTTCTAGTTTCCTGTTTGATTGGAAGGCAATATTGCTGCAATGGATGACTCCCAAAGCAGTGCTCAGTTTCAATGGCACTACAGCTGCTACTGGTAAACTTGTGAAATGCTACCGCACCCCACATTGAAAAAGAGAGAGTGAGAGAGTGAAAGAGAGACTGACAGACAGAGAGACAGAGAGAGATATGATACACCCCAGCCACATTGAAATAGAGAGAGAGAGAGAGAGCTACAGAGAGAGAGAGAGAGAGCAGCTGGTTAGTGAGAGAGAGAAAGAGAGAGAGAGAGAGAGAGAGAGAGAGCAGTATTACATGGTACTCGTTCTCTAGTGCTGAGATCATAGACCCTGCTAGTGCACAACAAGAAGAGGAGAGTGACGGAAAGAGAAGGAGGAGAGGAAATGAGAGGAGGAGAAGAGAGAAGGGGAACAGCGGAGGAGTCAGTGGAGGCGTGGCTGAAGAGAAACATCAAAGGGTCCAGCTGTCAACAGGAAGTTCGATGCCGACACCACCACAACTGGGAACCAGTTAGCGAGCTTTTCTTGATCAACCACTTCAGCCATCAACTCCCCTCCCCTCCCCTCCCCACCCCACCCCCTCCACCCGCACCGCAGGCTACAGGAAGCACAGATGGCCAAAAAGCATTTTGTGTTGTGTATTCCCCACCCCTCCCCACCCTCCCTCAGGCCCCAGGGAGACGGAAGGACACTTACCGGGCTACGTCTCTGTGACCAGCAAAAGGGAAGAGAGAAGAGACACCTGGTCAGAGAGTGACAAATCAGTAAAGCAGACTTCTCCAACATCCAGTCGCTCAGTTACAGTCAGTTAAGCACATCTTAGCAACAGGGCACCGCTCAAAGCTCTGGCCCCATGAATGGACCAGACCCACCAGAAGGGAGACAGAAGGGGTGAAGGGTTAAAGAGAGGTAACTGTGTAGAGATGTTTCCAAAGGGCTCGGTCAGACTTAGCACCCCCCCCCCCCCCCCGGTGAATGGACCGAACCAGAAGGGAGAGACAAGGGGTGAGGTGTGTGTGTGTGTGGGGGGGGGGGGGGTTGGGGGTTAACACAGGTACGGTATAAGACAGTACAGTTGGTGCATCATCTACTTCCTCGTGGGGGCGGAGGAGGGGGGACTGAAGAAGAAAGCAGCAGCCGCAGCATGTGATTGGAGAACTGACATGTCGATCGAAAGCCTTGACTGGTGTTAAGTGGCTTGTGATGTCCTTTTCACATATTCAGTATTTTTTCTATGTATGATTAACCCATAGAAGTGTGCTTGTATTGAGTATTACGACTGCATGACCCCCAGATTAACACGGCTTCATGACAGACCGAGATAGACCATACTTAATGAGGCAGCAGGAAGCAGAGAAGAGCTGGGGGAAGCATGGATGATTCATTCACACATGGAGTGTGTGTGTGTGTGTGCATATGTGTGTGTGCGTGTGTGTGTGTATATATATGTGTGGGTGTGGATGGGTTTGTTAAGAGAGAAATCACAGTCATTCACAGAGGCTCTAATTGCTTTTCCAATTGGCCCTGTCTCTAGTGCTCATCTGTAGCCCTGCTGTGACCCGGGCATCATTCACTGCATCCCGCGGACATGCATCCCTCTCTCCTCCCTCCTCCTCCTCTTATTGTCCTCTTTCTAGATGTATCCGTCACCATATATATCCTATTTTTTGTCAATTTACCGTGTCTCCCTTTTGTTTCCCTCTTATATTCTATACTCCTCCCTCCCTCCATTTCCCTTGTAATTCTCTCCATCAGCCTCCCCCTCTCTCCTCCCCCCTCCTCCTGCTATTGTCCTCTTTCTATATTTATCCTTCACCATCTCTCTCTCTCACCTATTTTTTTGTCACTTAACTCCCCCCCCCCCCCCCCCCATCACTTTTCTCCCCCTCCCTCCCTCTATTTCCCTTGTAATTCTCTCTATCAGCCTCCCCCTCTCTCCTCCTCCCTCCCTCCATTCCTCCCTCCTTCGTCCCTGCACTTGTTCCAGCTGTGCAGTGAGCCGTGAGTGATTAGAGTGATGTAACAGGGGGCGGGCCTTGCTTGTGAGTGGCCTAATCCTATTGGATACAGATGGAGATGGAGACAGCACTGCATGTCACGACCAATCATAGGCTGCTGTTAGCAATCAGGAAGAACCACAGGAAGTGACATCACTGAGGGCTCAAACTGTGACCTCTTGCTCAGTGTTGGATCTGGTTGTGCTCACTCTAGTCTTAATGCCATTATGTGTGACTGTGTCTGTGTGTGTGTGTGTGTGTGTGTGTGTGTGTGTGTGTGTGTGTGAGAGACATCCTCTCAGACCTATCCCCAATACAATCCCATCGCCTGAATCCAGAGGACTTTAAGCGATAGCACTACCTAATTATGGGAATGCTATTGTGGTCCTAGTGCTGAACGCTCCAGTATACCATCCAGAGGGCTGTTTATAGCACGCTAGCTCCCTCCTGCCTGCTCTGCGATTCATTACAGGACTGTTTCAGTGGAGTCCTACTGCTCTGTCGTCAATTAAAATCACATGGAGGGGAACTTACTCAGCGGAAACAGTATAAACGACACACACATATGAGACACACACAAGCATGCATACCACACACACACACGCACATGTGCACACACACACACACACGCACACACACACACTTAAATCTTGGAAAAAAGACACTGAACAAACAGCTCGTGCTGCTTGTGCTGGCTGTGTCAAAACCCACAACGATCGATTCCCACTCTATCAGTTGACTTGTTCTCTGATAGAAATCCTGGTCCACCATACCAGTAGGTACATTCTCTGTATGTCTTCAGCACACACCCCTCCTACTTCATTCAATGGACACCCACCTGACAGTATTGAAGAACATAGTCGTCACAGAGAAGGTAAAAACTGACATGCATTTACTGTACATGCAATCATACAATCGGGACATGCTTACAGAGAGTGTGAGTGAGTGAGTGAGAGACAGAGAGAAAGTGAGTGTGTCAAATAGACAAGAGAGAGACAAACACACAAACAAACAAACAATTTCATGCCAAGCACAGGCTTACCGGACTACTCCTCTACAGAAGTTAGCATCATGAGAGAGAGAGAGAGAGAGAGAGAGAGATAGAAGTTAGCATCATAAGAGAGAGGGAGGGGGGGAGAGAAAGAGAGAGAGAGAGAGAGAGAGAGAGAGAGAGAGAGTGAGAGAGAGAGAGAGAGAGGAGGGAGAGGTGATACTATGTTAGCATACTGTAGATATTCCACAATGACAAGCAAAGCTGTGATAGCAGGAGTGAACATGACTGACACACACACACACACACACACACACACACACACACACCCATCCATCCATCTCCTAGCAAGCCACGAGACATCTCCAGCATCCAAGCGTCCGATACAATCAAGCTGTACTGATAAGTGATGGGGACCTAACGAGCAGACAGATGGTCTGATCAATAGTAAACCGTGGCTTTAGTGTGTAGTGGAGCACAGGAGAAACCCAGGCATACATGTGTTGCACTGTGGATAGAAGTGTGCATGGAGGTATTCACCTGCTCTGACTCACAATGTGTTCCTCTGTATTCACCACAGCTACCCAACAACCCATTAAACATTAATACTGGGAGAGAGAGAGAAAGAGAGAGAGAGAGAAAGAGAGAGAGAGAAAGAGAGAGAGAAAGCGAGCGATAGAGAAAGGAAAGTGGTGAGAACCTGTTGTCGTTGGATTTGTTTCAGAGCTTGTTAACCTCTGCTCTCTATTCCCACTTCTCCTCAGCCCATTTCATGGTCAGTCTGTTGCCATGGACTACCTGAGCAAGCACACAGTTGCCATGGAGAGAGGGGGTCGACCATGTGACTCATGTTTAATTCATGTCTGAGGGAAAAAGTCTGAAGTTCCAGCACCCTGGCCAGCGGAGAGGTTTGACTAAATGGAGATGCTAATTGGCACAGAAGAGTTAATCTGAACAGCACAGGACTGGCAGTGGCACTGGTGTCTAGTATTCAGCTGTGGGCGGTATTGTATCATGGGTAGAGGGTACTAAAGGTCTCTCTAGCCTATTCAGACATGGCTGGCCCATACGCCGTGCTTTGGGATTTAATCACACGGCAGAATACACTAATTATCAAAACGAATCATCGCAAACTGAATTCGCGCAAGGCACATTATCTCAAACCTCAGTCACCTCACTTCAAAAGCATCAACACTACTGTTCATAAAATCCTATCTTTATAATGCCAGTGCCAATGAAGCGTTTAATTGACTTTTATGGAAACTCATTTACGTTACTGAGATGAGATGCGATGCGATGCAATTCCCGGGCAGATCGGATTTGAGGTGAACTGAAACATAAAAACAAAAACGCCAGCTTAAGCTGTGAGTGGAACAGAACAATGACCCAAGAGCACTCTCTCATCTGGAGGAGCTAAAACCCCAATCAGCTTCTGTGTGGAAATGAAAGGCCAGCCCCTGAAGCACAAAGGCAGCCACAGTCCTCTGGCTTGGCCCTAATCTCAGTCCTCAAGTACCTCCACTCATACCAGGCCCCAGTGCCTCCCATCCAGATAAACACCTGCTCACTGTTCCAGGTTAGCGGGTTAGCGTATTAGCGGCTAGTGGCTCTGCCGCCGATGAATTATTGAGTCTGCAGGCTCATATGACTGACGACTGGCCTTGTGTACAGGCACGGCAGCACAGAGCCTCAATGTGCCCACTTTCCAGCCTGAATTATTCAACTGTGTATTGACACTTGAGCTGTCAAGTGTCACTGTCCCAGCTGGAAAGTTGGAGGAGGAGGGTGTGGTGTGAGGGAATGGCGGGCAGGGGGAGGGAGCCATCCTCCAGGGAAACACCTCAAACACTTCTCCCCTCTCATATTTAGATGGGTCAGCTAATTTGTGGTTTTAAGGGAGGTTTCTAATTAGCGTTTGACTCGAGGTATTCATTTGTGGCGAGAATCTGCCTCTGGACCAGCCTAAAACAGCCCCAGTTCAAAAAGGAGAAGGGCTCACACACCCCAGTGTTGGCAATGGCAGATCGTCAGTTGGTCTTTGTGGACAGAGGGACATCTGGCATGAGTTAAACGACACTACGGTAATTAGTGAGTTCTGAGGTCAGAGCGGAATGCAGCTGACCTGCCAGCATCTCCCGAAGCATCGCAAGCATCAGCGATTACAGAGGATACACAAACCACAGTGTTTCCCAATGCTCACTGGAATTACATGGACATGGAAGGAGTAGGCTCTGGAGACTGTCTCAATCACTCGCTGTCACATGAGAGAGGACACACACACAACATATGCACACAATGCATGAAGCACATAGGCATTGTGTAAATGTGTTCACACATACACTCTCATAGACACACACTCTCACAGCCACAGAGACACAGACAGACAGACACACACACACACACACACACACAGACATACAGACAGACACAGTCACTCACACACACACTCTCTCACACACACACACACACACCACGGTGTCGTAATGGCACGGGAGGGACTCACCAGAGGAGAGGGAGATAGAGCTATGTTGCCTATGGAGGCTTTCAGTTCGTCTACCGAGGGGGGCGCAAAGACAGCGCTGTCTGCCGGTAACGGTTTTATCTTGATCTTGAACTTTTTCCGGTGGTCCTCCTCTTCCTCGGACTCGCTGGAGGAGAAGAAGTGGGTCTTGGGTTTGGGGGCAGGTGGGTCGCCGTTAAGGACACCAACGGTTCTGATTCACCACAGAGACATGTTGTCTTTGTACCCAAAACTACCAGATCACAGACAATGAGCTCAGCTGTCGGTATATCTTTGTCTGTCTGTCTGTCTGTTTATCTGTGTGTGTATGTGTGTGTGTGTCTGTATGTGTGTGTGTGTGTGTGTGTGTGTGTATGTGTCTGTCTATCTGTCTGTCTGTCTGTCTGTCTGACTGTCTGTTCATACGTCTCTCTGTCTGTCTGCCACATTTGTATTCAGCCCCATGAGGACAGTCTATCAGGACAGAATAACTGTGAGTTGAGCATCAATTCCAGCCAATAACAAAGAGACAGCCGTGAACTGAGCCCCACTTCAACTCAATAACATCAGCCTCCAACAGCTGTGTATTGATTAGGCTGTTATTGCTCGGAGATTTGCTACGCTTCTGAGGGATCAACTTTTGTGATATTGTGAAAAGCTGATGCTGTGTGTTGTAGTATTTGATATGGGGAGCCAAATATCAAAGGACGGGCTCATTGTAATGCACAAAATGGAATGAGGAACGGTATCAAACACGTGTTTGATACGATTCCTCATTCCGTTCCGTGCATTATAATGAGCCCGTCCTCCGATGTCTACCTCCACCAGCCTCCCCAGTATTTGATATAGGTGCAGTCCTTGAGAGTAGTGATGTAATCAGTGTCTATCCTCATTAAGGGGTTGCCTCATGTAGATGATAAAGGATATCTCCTCCTTCCTCCTCCTCCTCCGGTCGACAACTGTAACCTTCATCGTCCACCTTTGGAGCGTTCTGGTACACAAGATCAACCACAGAGATAGAACAGTGTTTACACACGCATCACAGGGGATTACAGCGGTTATCTATATCTTATGAAGGACATACAACAGTATTAGAAACACGATACATGCCACTTCTGCCATACTGTATATACCTCTGCCATACCTATTACAGCTGGTTAAGGCCTGGCCTTCAGCCAAATGGCTGCCAAATTGTTCCTTTCCGATGCATTAGGTGTCTATACCATCAGCTTATGCTCTATATCTATATAGCAAATGCTTCCCATTTTGCCTGCATTCATCTACAGAGATCTATTATTCTATGACAGAGATACATTCTGAATAATAAATATAGGTCTAAAAGGGTTTGTCAATAACATATTGACATACCCATGATTTGGGATCAATATTAATGTGGGTATTGTGACAGTACATCCGGAGGGTTCTAGAATTATGTTTACTTACATATCTGTCCCAATCGATCTCTCCATAGAAGCCATTGGGCGCCCCATTGGTTCTCTTCTGTGACTGAAAACAACATGGCCGTGAATTCCACCAATCAGGAGCATGCTTATTGAACTCATGCACTACTACACTACTACAATACCAGTGAGTGTGTTGCTACTCAATGTTAGCTACAGGTGAACTATGCAACCGAAGGCCTAGTGACTATCCTATTGTACTCTACAGGGGACTGAAATAGTGTTAAATACCGATTCAGTCTCTTGAGGGTCCTGGAAGATGAAGGCCCACAATACAGAGAATACAAATGCAACAAGTTGAAATCAATTTAATATTCAGTACCTCACAAATAGTTGTGTTGTTTAATTATATCTTAAGTTAATGAGAAAGGGACCATTCTACGCTACATTGCTGGTGTACCTTGAGGACTGAGACAGTCTTGAAATGAGAGTTTTTAAATCAACCTGCTTCAATAAGCAATCTTGTTCACCTCCCAGCAATGTCATTACCAGACTCTTTATCTCAATAACAATTCCTAAACACATTTTGTACTATTTTACAGCTGAATACATTGACTAATTAATCCAAAGATTTTTTGTGATACTTACACCCCCTTCCCTGTCGGGAGAGCCCCTGTGAGAGAAAATAAGAAAAAGAGGGAGAAGGAGGGAGCAAAGGGGGAGGAGGAAGGAGAGGGCGCAAAGAGAAAGTAACAATTTTGAAATCAACATAAGAGACCTCTCCTCTCCAACCTCAAGTGCCGTGCCAATTAGCAAAGTGGCTAATTGGAACACCAAAGTTTATTGGGGACTCCTCAGAGAGAACCACACACACACACACACACACACACACACACACACACACACACACACACACACACACACACACACACACACACACACACACACACACACACACACACACACACACACACACACACACACACACACACACACACACACCCACACACCCACACACACACACACACACAGAATTGCTACAGCAACAAGACCTTATCCATCTATCAGATCTCTGCATCTCAATCACCCATTCAACATTGACTAGAAAGTCTTGATAAAACACTAAGATACACACACAGCCAAACATACACACACAGCCAAACGTACACACACAGCCAAACGTACACACACAGCCAAACGTACACTCACAGCCAAACATACACTCACAGCCAAACGTACACACACACACACAGCCCTGTGGGAGAAGGTAATAGATCACAACCAGTATTGGAATAGTGACTGGGTCCGGGTAGTGATTGATGCCTTGGCTGTGTTGTGGCTGAGCTGGGCTGTGGCTGACTAGCTTGGCCTGGTCTGAGCTGGGCCTGACTAGCTTGGCCTGGCCTTGTCTTGTCTGGGCCGGGCTGCCACAGTGCCTGGCCTTGGAGCCTCAGGCTGGAGATGTCTCAGGGGGAGGCCTGCCCTGCCTGGTCACCCAGGTATGGAGGATCTTTACTGGCCCTTTCACAGAGCCATGGGCCCAGCCTGCCACAGCCACAGCCACAGCCACAGCCACAGCCACAGCCTACAGCAGCCAAGTCCACAGGCATCAGTTGAGCTGCCACTACCACTCAGCCTCTACTGCTCCTCAGATGGAACGTTCATGGTCAATTACTGGAACATGGAACATTTATGTTCAATAGAACTTTACGACCCTGATGGATCTTTCAGTCAGTGAAATCATCTTTGGATGACTGCCTGTTTTGTTTTTGTTGTGTGCCTGTGTGCCTGTGTGTGTGTGTGTGTGTATTCTCCATACTGAGGCAGAGCAAACCAGACAAAAGATATGTCCTGTTTTATAACATACTGTAATGTCATCCTTCAAGCTGTTAATTGTGCTCCAATAGCTAGCCTAGCACAGATCTCTCTCAGGGGCGTCTCAGTAAGCTGCTGTGTGATTGGAAGAGTCCTCTGCGGACGATGGAGGACTTACGTGGAGTCATTGTCCTTCTCTTTCTTCCGTATCCCGAAGGCCTTCCTGGTACGTTTTTTCAATCCTGAGGAGAAAGCAGAGGAGAGAGAGAGTTAATGTATGAACAGCTGACATACAGAGAAGTCCAACACACACATGACCAAATCCAAACACATACTGCAACATCAAAAGAGCAAAAGGCCTCAGACACTCTGCTGTGAATGTGTGTGTGTGTGTGTGTGTGTGTGTGTGTGTGTGTGTGCACTTGCGTGTGTGTGTGTGTGTGTGTGTATAGAAACCCAGGCAGTTGACCAGCGTCAAAGGCCCACATCTATCAGCCCCCTGGATCAAAGGTGAGGTTTTCATCTATTATTGAGGAGTAACAGCCTGACCGTGCCGTGAAGGCAAACACTCTTTCACATCTAAAACAGGCATCACGGTCAATGCAGATGGATGCCATTCTGAGTCCATCGATCTCTCAAGGCCAGTCCTCTACTGCTCCTGCCGAACCATTAGTACCCTGTCTGAATCAATCCAGTGGATCATATCAACACACACACACACACACACACACACACACACACACACACACACACACACACACACACACACACACACACACACACACACACACACACACACACACACACACACACACACACACACACACACACACACACACACACACACACACACACACACACACACCTCCCCATAGTCAGGGAGCAGAGAGGGACCCTCTGCAGCCCGTCTCTAAGTACACCACTGTATCCTGACTTATCGAGTTACCACTGAGGACAGCCAGCAGTGAAGTAGCAGGCACAGCACAAGTACCTCTACAGCAGAGACATCTCAGTACAATTATGCCAAACAGCTCTGTGACCCACCGTGACCCACGACTATCAAACACAAACTTATACGGAGAGTTAACTTAATTGCCTGTCCTCTACGATATATATTCCAGTCCTCTAAAGATAAGAGACAGTTACTGCACCCGGCTGCAATGACGAGCAACATAATTCAAAGCAGAAGAGGAGCTGTAAAAACCGAGCTTTAAGGGTAACTGTCAAATTGGCACAACTTTCTCGACATGTATTTTCTGTGTGTACTATTTCAAAGAATGGGACCATCCACACAATTCTCCAATCTATTCTTACCCAAAATGAAAGCCCAGTTATCTCCCTGCATATCTGGTCCAAATATTCCAGCTTTCTCATTGTTTCATGTCTCTCTCCCAGGCTGTGGCTTCACGTCTCCTCGCTCTGTCAGCCATGAACCAACGACATGACCAGGCAAACCCACAGCCGCACAGTGCGTATCGATGCGATGTTGCCGCGCACACACACACATGCACACACACACACTCACACACACACACACACACACACACACACAAGGTATCTTTAACCCTATCCTCGAGACGAGTACTCAAATTCAACACCAGTAGCTCAACTCATGAATTAAAAACAAATGCAAGCGTCACAACGTATGAATTATCAACACAGCTCAGGGTGATGATGCAAAGACTGCAGTGTGTGTGTGTGTGTGTGTGTGTGTGTGTGTGTGTGTGTGTGTGTGTGTGTGTGTGTGTGTGTATGTGTGTGTGTGTGTGTGTGTGTAAGGAAAGGAGAGGAGCTGACTGAATTATCAAACAGGCTTTTGAGCAGGCTGTCTGTCTCTTTTACATAAAATCACCTAACTTGGAGGCATATGCAGGCAGCACAGTGATAACGTCAGTCAGGAACAAAGCTTTGTCCTGCAAATGGTGAAACTACCCAGCAAACAAAGAACGTTGTAGGAATAGGTACAATGATTCAAGGTACAAGAGTTAAAATGACATCTGTCTGTGTGTCTGTCTGTGTTTTTGTCTGTGTGCCTGTCTGTGTGTGTGTGTGTGTCTGTCTGTCTGTCTGTCTGTCTCTATGTCTCTATCTGTGTGCCTGCCTGCCTGTCTTTGTCTGTCTGTCTGTCTGTCTGTGTCTCTGACTGTGTGCCTGTCTGTGTGTTTGTGTGCCTGTCTGTCTGCCTGTCTACTCAGCTTTCTAGTATCAGACTAGTCTGTCTGTGTCTCTGACTGTGTGCCTGTCTGTGTGTCTGTGTGCCTGTCTGTCTGCCTATCTGTGTGCCTGTTTTTCTGTCCGTCTCTCTGTCTGTCTGTCTACTCAGATTTCTAGTATCAGACTAGTCTGTCTGTTCTCTGGGTACCTGTCGCTCGGCTCAAGGGTACCCGTCTGTCTCTCTCTGCTGGTTATGTGGCTACCTGTCTGTCTCTCTGCTGGTACCTGTCTGTCTGTGTGTGTTGGTTCTGCTGGTACCTGCCACTGCCACACCCCTGACTGGAGTCCAAATGAGAAATCGATCCAGACGGGCCCGCCAGCGCCAGGGAGTCCCATCCAGTGACACGTTATTATTGATCCAGCTAACATATTTTCCCCAGCATCCTCAGGGCCCAGTCACACCACATATAATCCTTTGCTGCAATGGAGCAGCACACACACATGGGCACACGCATGCATGCGCACGCACACACACACACACAAACACACACACACACACTGACAAAGGAACGATAAGGCCTGGGTCACATCTGGTAACCTTCATTCAAGTACACACCTGCAATTGACCAGACACACACACAGACACACACACACACACACACACACAAATGCCATGCACATATGTGCATACGCGCACACATACACGCACGCACACACACACATAAACTCCATGCGCACATACACGCACACAAACGGCGTCAGCACACAAATGCCATGCCCACACACACACATTTTTTTTTTTCTAATACAGACATAATTCAGCCTAATGTAATAAGTGTTTAATGGCCTGCAGAAAGCAGTCGGCCTAAATCCAATTCTCTGACATGGAATTGAAAACACATGAAGGCCTCCCTAGTGTAGGGGTTAATTAGTGGATATGAAAATAACAGACTATGCGGTGGCTGCTATTTAATGACTTAATGGCTTCCGTACGAGTGCTAGCGGAAGTGCTAACGTGATTAGCGGTCTCTCTTAAAGACACAGTAATGCAATTGAGGGAAAGGCCACAGGAACTGGGCCAATAACGGAGCAGGGCAGCAGCGCCACCTTAAACAACAGGAAGAGGGTGGCGGTAAACACAACTTAACTATGGATGGCATGTCGGGCACTGAGGGGAAACACAAACGAGTGTACACAGGGACTCGTCTGTGCCAGCAGGAAAGGGCATAGAAATAGAATGACTAGAACCGCCATGGTCCCAATCGGACCACGGCAAATCGGCGAGCGCACCAAAGATGGCCGACATGGAACTGTAAGACATCATTGTCATTGAGTTGTCTGTGGCAGAGGTAAACAAGACTACATTACAGTTAGCTCTCCATCTACTCAGCATTGCCTGTTGATACCTCTCAAAGCGAAGGTCGCTTGGAAACTGTCAATCACCCAATAGCTTCCTCGAAATCGATTAGATGTTGGACCTACAGTATTCCGAGTCATAGAAAATCATTCTAATTCTATGTTCCAAATAATCTGAATGAATGTTTTTACCGCAGTTTGTTCAGATGCTAGTACGTTATGCTGCCCTGAAACATCTCCCTGTGCAGCGGAGGTGATGAGGTCGTCCTGCCTAAGACCTGTCAACTCAACTATCGCCGTCGGACCTTGAGGATGTCCTCTTGGCCTGATGGTACAGTAGACTCTTGTGTCTTCCACATGGGAGACCTGGGTTCAAACCCTGCCTGTCACACATGCATAAAGCCATTTGGAAACATGGGTAGCACATCTCTGCAACATCAACAACAGCACACCAGTGGAGGCTGGCGGAGGTAGAAATCGTAAGACAGCTCATTGTAATGCATGGAACGGTAATATAATACGAGGACTGGTATCAATACCATGAATACCACACCATAAAACACACATTTGATACCATTCCTCATTCCATTCCATGCATTACAATGAGCCCGTCCTCCAATGTGTACCTCCACCAGCCTCCCCTGCCTCACACTGATACATAACTAACCTCTACTCTCAAGCAACCGTTAATTGAAGCTGAGGTATTCGAAAGGTGTTTGTATTTTTGCTACACTGTGTGCTTTCTATGTGTCTGCTGCTCATTGTGTATTCAGTGAGCCAAGCGTGAGTGTTATGTGGTTTCCTGTGTCTGAACACCACAGTGTGAATGACGGTCTGGTACGTCTGTCTGTGTCTGGGTTGGACTGGGTAACGCTGTACTACACTATATTTCATTCCTGATCCAACAGACTCTCCTGAGGCTCAACTAGTCTGGACGAAGGCTCCCCTGCTGTGCTAAAGATAATCAGCAGCTATGACCTAAAAGCCCACACACACACACACACACACACACACACACACACACACACACACACACACACACTCACACACACACAACTGCCTGCCCAGCCAGCGTCTCCCCCCTCTCTCCCCAGCCGTGACTGGGCTCATTGAAGCAGAGCCTTAAACTCTCTGGGCAGGAGAAGCAGGGTCTGTTTTACTAGCTGTTTTAAAGGAGGGAGTGCAGGAGAAACAGCCAGTGAACTTGAACCAGGCTGCCAAGCCATGCAGCCGGCCGGTCAACCAGCCAGGGCTTCTCCGTACAGGCGGTGAGGGGGAGACAGACGGATGCAGCTGTGCATACTGAGTACTGGAGCTTGGAACTAATGTCGGACAGGAGGCAGAGGAACATAAGGTGTGTGTGGTCCAGTGGAGGTTGGCAGGGGAAGAAATCAGAGAAACGGGCTCATTGTAATGCATGGAATAGAAAGTGCAATAAAACACGCACACACGCACACGCACACACACACACACGCACACACACACACACACACACACACACACACACACACACACATACACACATACACACACACCGCAGTCTCCATCTGTAGTGCTGGGAACACAAGCCACCGCAGATCAACTAATATGAAAAAGGAATACTCCCGCACACACACACTCAACTCTAAAACATTTAATATCGTTATTATTTTTTAATAAAAGCAGTATGTGGAGATCTCAACAGTCTGGCTATTCACGCTGAGGCGGTGTCTCATCGAGAATAACGGAGGAGTGTGTTTACACTGACTACCTAAGTGTGTGTGTGGTGACTATCGTGCGCTCACACAACCTACGTAAGTGTGTGGTGACTCAGACAGGTGTGTGTGCGCTCTGCTAAGCTGCGCTAGGGGTTAAGTGTGAAGTACGATTGTGGATGATGAGTCAGAGTGGTGGCTGTATGGGGTAGAGGGAAGGTTGCCTGCCTGCCTGCCTGGGAGATTTAAAATGGCTCCAGAGTTGGGGGTGACTCATCATCATGTGAAGCTGGAGGAGGATGGAGGAGGCTGGAGGAGGAGAGAGAGAGAGAGAGAGAGAAAGAGAGAGGGCTGCTGCTGCTGCTGCTGGCAGGCAGGGAGAGTCAGCTCTAATGAATGTGCGCTCACACACACATGCAGGAGGAGCACCGCACACACACACACACGCATGCGCACACGCGCACACACGCACGCACACAGGCACGCACACACACACACACAGACACTCCTGCATACACCTGCTCACACACACACTCACTCATGCTCCTGCTCACGCACACACTCACGCACGCACACACACCCATGCATAAACCTGCTCACACACACACTCACGCTAGTGCTCATGCACACACTCACACACACACATATACACACACACACACACACACACACACACACACACGATGTGATGTCTGCTGTCCTGCAGTGATTCCAAATGAGATCAAGACGCCTGCTGCTGAACCTGAACTATGCCGTTAAGACAGGACAGGAGATGCGGTTAAAGAAAAGGAGACAGGAGAAAGGGATGAAGAACAGAGGCATAAGAGAGAGAGAGAAGGCTGCCTTTGTACTTGTCCCCTCTTATTTGCAGCAGAGGAAGCAGAGAAACAGAGCCCAGGGCAGTTCCGCTGACTCACCCAGCCAGAGAAGCCCACTAAAATGGCCACCGGTCACCAACACTAGGCTAGTCCCAGTGGGAGCACTAAGGCTGGCCTCTTACGACATTGTCCAGGTGGCTGCACTGTGAGCTTCCAACTGACACACGTACAGTACACACACACACTTACAGTACACACACACACACACACTTACAGTACACACAGCACAGCAAAGGATTTGTCTGTTGCTAAATGGATGCACTCTTTGAAAGGACAAATTATTTAGCTAATGACGTCTAACAGTAAAGGAAGTGGGTCCTGGCCAGAGGACCAATCAGGACTAGGGGACCGGCCAGGACCAGCTGGCTGCTTGCTGCAGTGTGACAGTTGGTGTTGGCGGACAAAAGGTGTCCCGGAATGCCAGGACAGGGGACCCATCCATCTGTGCAGTGCACTCCCTCTCTATGTTACCCTCCTGGTTCATATCTATTTTTCAACCCCGCTTTCTCTCTCTCTCTCAACACCTGGTACTCATATCCCAAGACTCCCAACGGCATCCCCTGTACCAACAGATGATATTTCAACCATTGTTGTAACATCTGCTTGTTCC
>NC_139660.1:19058404-19060904 GCF_951799395.1 Argentina silus | reverse complement strand
CCCCATGTCCTCTCCCCTTCGCCTCCTTCTCCAAACTCATTGGAGGAGAACGTTTTGGGTTCCTCCCCTCAGACCTTCTCCTCCAATGTGTTTCGAGGAGGAGGGTTAGAAGAGAGAGAGAGATGCAAAGAAATCAAGGAAAAAGACTTTACCAGAGGAGACCGTTGTGCGTCGCTCTGTGTCCTCATTCAGATTCAAAACGGTGAAGGGATAATGGGAGTCATTGGCTGAGGGACATCAGGGTCACGTCTGCCCCCACACACCCCCGAGGGGACAGGAAATGAAAATGTTTTGTGAAAAACAATTAGGAGAATGAGGACACGGAGGGAGATAGGCGGCGCTGCCTGTCCCTGGCTCACCAGGCTGAAGAGACACACAGATGTGACAGCGATGCTTTTTCAAAATGGACGACTCAGAGAGGAGAGGGACTCCATCTTTAAAGAACAGGCTATATTCGCTCCTCTATCTCTTCTTTCTCTCTCTGACTCTCTTATCCCTCGATCTCTGCCTCCTCCTCCTCCCCCTCCTCCTCCCCTCTCTCTCTCTCTCTCTCTCTGATCTCAGACAGATAGGGGGATCCGACTTCTGAGAGCTGTTAGGAATTCCTGTGGATTCCTCCTCTCCTCTCCTCTCCTCCCTTCCCCTCCCTCGTTCCTTCTCTCTAATCAGCCCAGTCCAGCCCAGCCCAGCCCAGCCCAGTCCAGCCCCCTGCCCCCCCCCTTCATACAGAGATTACAGGTTGGTCAGAGGCTAGCCCACAGAGGAATGCACTGTCCCATTAAGACTAGAGGACCTATTAAAACCCTGACACACACACACACACACACACACACACATATATATACACACACACACATACACATACAGAGGACTTTCTCACTGTTGCAAATTCTTCTCATCAACCACCATCTACAACCCTTCCAAGGCTGTCTGGTTGGCTTTATAGGGAAGGAGAGAGAGACTAAAGACAGAGACAGAGAGAGAGCAAGAAACGGTAGAGAGAGAGAGAGAGAGAGAAAAACAACCCCTCTACTGTGTACATATCTCTCTCTGTCTCCAGGTCTGGAACTACTTGAGGAAACACAGCATCAGTTCCTGTCATTGACACAGGCTCACATACGCCCAACATTTATGCTAATCATAGGGTGCTCTGAACCCATGTCATTAAAGACACAACTCAGGGAAAGTGTCTGCATGGTCAAACACTGCTGGTTTTCTTCAACAATAACAACAACACTGACACAAAATGGAGGATGACTCTTACATCAAAATGCCTACATCAAAACAGCAGCATTAGAGCAGGTACTGGATGAGGGTACACACAAGTCGCCACAAGATCTGAGTCCGGTATTTATTGCTTGCAAACAAGAGACAGGAGCCTAACAGCAGCCCAGCGTACATCCGGGGGTCTGTTTAGCGCAAGTCTGAAGAGGCAATTCTCAAGGTTGTCTTTTATACAGATGAAACATAATGGTAGGCGCCATGACACCTATCAGCTGACGGGCCTGTGCTTACGCAGGGGGGGGGGGGGGGCGGGGCAAGACAGCGAGAACAATGGGGAGACTTTCTCATTGATCAATCGGCGTTCAACATTTCACACCTATCGGTAAGATACGTCTGTCCCCCCATTACCGCTCTCCCTCACCACTCCCTCCGAAACCACCGCTATTCATATGGTAAATCATACAGTGCTTCTCAGAACAATGGCTATAGAACTTTAGAGGAGTGGCAAGAGAAAATGTAATCACAGTATTTACACAAGATGTATCAGTCATATGAAAGTGTATAACCTGAAAACAGTTCTATCAATGTATTTTCCATAACACACACACACACACATACACATACACATACACATACACAGACAGACAGACAGACAGACAGAGACAGAGACAGAGACAGAGACAGAGACAGAGACACAGACACAGACACAGACACAGACACAGACACAGACACAGACACAGACACAGAGACACAGAGCAGCAGTACAAAGGGCTGAAACAGCCCGGGGATTCAGCAGGCAGGTTAACCTGCACACACTCTCTCATCTCTGTGTGTGGCCAAACCAATCTTATTTCAAAGTGTTCTGAGAGACATTTGATCAGTTGGCTCTTCCACATGAATATAAAAGGGCCTCCTGACAGTATGTGGCCTTGACTGTCTCCATCTTGGTGACTCACAGTAACAGCAAAAAAGAGACTCTGGGACAGGATAATACTTATGGGTACTCATGCAGTAGAGTAAGTGATTGATAACACATTGCTGTCCGAAAGACAGCCTGTGGCGTTTTAGATAAAAACAAACATCAGTCGTCAGGCTGTCTTGTGGTGCGGTGGCTTTCAAGGCTTGTATACATCTCAAACAACACAAGAACATCAAACACTCCTCTCTTGCATACGATTAAGATTGAGTGCATATCGTCTGTTCCTGTGTCTTTGTGTTGCAGGGGAGGAGGAGAGGAGAGGGTTCAAATAGAGCTGTCTTGGGTACCCGTGGAGAG
>NC_139660.1:19045904-19053404 GCF_951799395.1 Argentina silus | reverse complement strand
AAATATCCACTTACATTTCATACCCAAAACATTTGCCTGCGCAGCCAGACTAATTTCATATTCTGTTGCGCTCACACACATTGCATCAACCTAATCCTGCAGTATCTCTCTCTCTCACACACACACAAACACTCACGCACACCAACAACAACAACAACAACAACAACAACAACCAAATCCCCCAGTCTCCTCAGATCTCCCACGGATACATGACTCAGCCAGGCCTGTCAGTCAATAGACACAGCTACAGCCATGGCAGACACAATACCCCAGTACAACCATGGTTGACACAATACCCCAGTACAACCATGGTTGACACAATACCCCAGTACAACCAAGGTTGACACAATACCCCAGTACAACCATGGCAGACACAATACCCCAGTACAGCCATGGTTGACACAATACCCCAGTACAACCATGGCAGACACAATACCCCAGTACAACCATGGTTGACACAATACCCCAGTACAGCTACAGCTATGGTTGACACAATACCCCAGTACAGCTACAGCTATGGTTGACACAATACCCCAGTACAGCTACAGCTATGGTTGACACAATACCCCAATACAGCTATGTCATCCTAGCATTGCGTCACACATTTGATTCAATGACAAAAGATCAGGACATCTCTTAATTAAGCAGCAAAGACTGTCTGATCTTTCATGACTGTACCATTTAGGGAAGTACGTGTTTTGATTATGAAGGCCATATCAAGCTCCTTTTCCTAGGTTTTTTCCTTTTCTACTGTCTAGCAGGGAGCTGAGGCTTGACCAGGGCTTTCCCACCGAGGCTCATCAGACTGAGGAAGGTTTTCACAGCGCTGTAAAAGAAGCTATTGTGTTCCTCTACCACTGCATTACGCAATGGGGATCATTAAACGCTGCTGGACATTTTTGAGGTCAGATCGTTATGTATAAGGTTTGCGTTAGGGGGCTGAGAGAGGGGTGTGTGTGTGTGTGTGTGTGTGTCAGCAGCAGCATGTGTGTGTGTGTGTGTGTGTGTGTGTGTGTGTGTGTGTGTGTGTGTGTGTGTGTGTGACAGCATGTCTTATCCCTCAAACATGGGATCATCAGACAGGGGTGAGGATTGTGAGAAAAACAAGTGTGAGGATTAAAACAGTAAACAACAAGATAAAGGGTGAGACCACATGCCCTCCCCCTGCACGATTGCTGCTCTTGCGTGTTGTTGATGTGGGAAAGTTCATTTTGGGTCTCTGTAAAAATGATTGTCACCCTGGCGACAAAGGGCCTATTCTTCCCCCAACAATGAGCTCTTCCTCTGTGGCCTCTCTTCATTCTGAGAGTGGGTATAGTGAGAAATCAAACACGCACATGCACACGCACACACACACGCACACACACACACACACACACACACACACACACACACACACACACACACACACACACACAAACAAACACAAACACACAAACACCCGAGTGGCTCACAAAACAGGTGACCCTGCGAACAGGTGACCTCTTGAGAATACCTACAGACGTCACTGGTCCTCTCTGTCCTTTACTCTGTGACCCTGGCGCCGGCTGGCTTTCGTCACACGCTGCTCTACAGCCCGGAGACAGCTCAGCTCAGCTCTCCTTCCCTCCCCTCTCCTTTCCTCTCATTTTCTCTTCTCTTTTCTCGTCTCTTCCCCCCCTCCACCATTCTCCTCCTCTCTTCTCCCCTTCTCCTCCATCCTCCCCTCTTGTCCTCTCTTCCCCCCTCCTCTTCTCCATCCTCCTCTCCTCTCCTCTCTTCCATCCTACCACACGTCGTAATGCTGCATTCAAGTGCTCCTCAGAAAGAGGAAACTAGTGTGTGCTATTGGTTAATATCTCAGAACCAGCCAATAGGGAGCTCTGTGCCAAATCCTACGCTACATCATCTTGGTGTGAAGCTCCGGGAGTTTCAGCGGAGCACGTGAATGCACCATGACAGCATCTGCCACAGCGATGCTCTAGTCAAGGCATTTCCTCCAGAGCTGCCAGAAACCCTGACGTGATTCCCTCCAGCATCCTGTCCAACCCTGCCTCTGTATCTCAACAGGGCCAGCCCCGTTAACGCAGGGGGACGCTTCCAATCTCTCCCAGAATAGGCTGGTAATGAAAACCTAGAGAGCCCTTTTAACACTGTGTGAGGTGGTTATCTGTTTGTTGTGATTGTTCAATGGTTCTGGATGGGAGTGTTACAGTATGTGTTCTGGAAGGTACAGTATACAGAGGAGGAGGAGCAGCTCATTGTAATACATGGGATGGAATATGGAACGGTATCAAGCGCGTGTGTTGGATACGTGTTGGATACCGTTCCTGATATTCCGTTCCGTCCGTTACAAAGAGCCCATCCTCCGGTTTCTCCCCCCGCCAGCCCCTACTGGTTGGTAGGGTTCTGTTCGACAGAGTTTAGTACCAACATGGGAGTACCCTGACCACGGCAACACCCAATGGGGGCGGGGTAATGTTAGGGTGGACACACAGACCTAAAACGGTTCACAGGAAATACACACCATAACCATACCTATTTAAAGAAATATAAACACCTTCAACATTACTATTTACTATACTCTTGGCCCTGGTTTTAGGCCTATAGCCTTGGGTCCACCTCTGGTACTCGCCCTAACTGGAGAGAGACGTCAACTTGGGACATTCCTCGTCTCCTCCTTGCTTTCATAGTGGTAGTGATCCTGTGGTCAGTATGGCCGCAGGATACCTTCCCATACGGGGTCAACGGGGCTGCAGCCACCATGGGCTGTAATGAATGAAGCCCTCCAACGCCGGCACACCTGCACACACAAGCCACTGCTGTTGTTGTGAAAGGATGTGAGGATGTGCTATGCTTTGCTATGGTATGCTAACCCCATCCCCATCCAATAAAACCCTGCTCCTAACCCCAGCCCAGAACATACAGGTGTAGGCAAGGATGCAGTGGTAAGAAAAGGTGGGTAAACCCTAGTCCTGCGTAGCCATGCTGTACCTCCAAAATCATGCTGTTCTCATGCCTCCTTCGGAGGTCTGGATCATTTTTGATTAGCCGATCTGGCTTGGATTGAACCTGGATGGAGCTTGTTGTTATGTTGACATTTTGACTCTTTTCCGACCGGGTAGGACTATTTTGCAGAGAGTTGTTGCGAGATGCTAGCTTGCAACATTGAAGAAAACTGAAGAAATTCGAGATGAAAAAACTGAATTTTGTTTTGCCAGAAGTACGCTTCATACACAAAATCTAGTTAATGAAGGCATTAAGTACTTGATTGATTTGATGTGTCGCGAGGCATCACTCATTTCAAATGGGTTTCCACCACTTTGTAACTACTTTATGCAGGCTTGGAAACTAGGAAATCCTGGTTTTAACGAGGTTAGGTAATCCCTTGTGCATTGACCTACTGTAGCAGAAAAGGTCACACTAAATTACTGGGTGTAAGAATGTCATCATGACCATAGGGAGCCAAACAATAGCCCCAGACAAAAGACAAGTATATGAAAACCTCATTGGCCTGTTCTTAGTAACATTCCATAAGAGGGTTACCCAAGGTTCACCCTCCCACGCTCAGGTCTTATTCCTTGAACTACTAAATCTCCCTGTCGTCTCACGACCTGCTTACCTATAGTTACCCGACCGGGACTAATGTAACACAGTACCAGGTCCATAAGGACCGGCTATAATAGAGTGTGTTGGTTCCTCTCCATCCTCTGAGCAACGGTGCCCCAGCCCAAACCCAGGGTTCACCCACTTACTCTATCAGAAGAAAAGCCCCACGAGTGACCATGACCTTTCAACTTAACCAACAACCTAGCTTGCTCCTTCCTCTTCCAGTACCAGGTACGACAGTAGAGTAGAAGGACTTTAAAAAGCAACGCTAACCGGGATTAGCGTCCAATTTTACACCTGACAGTAATCCAGGCGTCACACAGCCACGCTAAGCCAGCACTAGCCATGCTAATGGACCTCTATTTACAGACGGCGTGACTGTCGCTTTTCCCCTTCGTGGTGGAGGTTACCTAACAGATCTGTCGCCCGTGACACATGCAGCACCTGCTGCAACACTAGAATGAGCGTTAGCATTAGCACCTGCTGGAGCGCTAGGACTAGCATTAGCACATACAGCCAGGAGAGGAGAGGGGAGGAACTTGAACTTGAATGGATGGATCACAAGGTGGCCGAGAGTGCGTAGTATAAAGGTGGTAGTATAATGACCCCCCTCAGTAAAGGGTGAGGACGGGATGGGTGGTTGGATGGATGACAAAGTGACGGAAGGTATGAGAGTGTCTGCGGCCCCCTCCACTGATACTACAGTTCAAACACACATCAAACCATGTGTCTGATACCCTTCCTCATTCCATTCCATCCAATGAGAGCCTGTCCTCCAATTTCTCCCTCCACCAGCCTCCCCTGACTAGCAGACAATATACATGCATTCTAGGTGGTATGTATGCTAGTGTAGATATTGAAATCGAGCGTTAGTGTTGACAGCCTATAGAAACGCATCATGTGACATGTTCAGAGGCCATGTGACGGATCTAGAGGACATGTGAAAAGTCCAGAGGTCATGATCTAGATGTTACACTATTATACTACCACTGATTAACACAACACATGATATACAGTACCTATATACCTATATGTATATATCTACATAACACATACACACACACACACATAGATATTCTAGGGGTGGTCATCAACAGACTGAACACACTCAGACAAAGCCAGAGTGAGTGAGTGAGTGAATTGAAAAGCCAGGCCAATCATTAACATTTGGGTGATAGCATTGTGACTGTCAGTATCTGAGCACATCAGCGCCTATTGATGCTCAAACATGGGGCTTTCTGATAGGCTGATTGATGGGTTCCACCCGACTCAGCCAGTACTGTATGCGACCGACCCCCCCACCCCCCCACCCCACTCTCTCTCTCTCTCTCTCTGATCATGAACAGAGAGGAAAGGAAAGCCAACAACTCGTGACCGGTGACAACACGGGCGAGCCAGACAATTGTTAACAAGATATTTCTACAGTAGCCTGGCCCTGTGTCCGGGGTGCCAACACACAGAGGCAGGCGGCCTGGGTGTTCATTTCCCAAACACACTGGGCTAAATAGGCCTGAATGATGTCATTACTCATGCAACAGCAATCCGTTACACTTTATGGCCTGTTCTTCTGCAGTATGTACTGGAGTCACATGCAATAAACACAACACAGAAAGGATCAGCGGATAATAATCAGACAGATGAACGGAATCATCATCAAAACAATGACGCTTTCTGAAGAAGAAAAAAAAAAATCCCAGTAAAAAAAGAAAATAGTACAAAAACATTGAGGTATAGATGCCTGGATGGTGGATTATCGAGATGAAAGACAAGATGGCAGATTAAATGTATGAGTCTCTGCAAGCTGCGTAAATAACGCTTCGTTGCATACTGATGATGTCAGAAATTAAAGGGCTATGGGTTTAAAAAACGACCCAGAATTCATGTCTTTCCTCGACACAGCGGGAACGGATCAATCTGTCGTCGCACACACACACACGAACGCACCTCCACTAAAAATGGTCTCGCATGGCAAACGACCGATTCGATACAGAACGCACTGTGTGTGTGCGCGCGCGTGTGTGTGTGTGTGTGTGTGTGTGTGTGAGTGTACTCCATACAAAGAGAATTTATACTAGCCAGCCAGCTGGGCACATAAGCCCTACTGCACAATAAATCCAAATAATCCTTTACGACGGGAAGGGAAGAGGGGGAGAGAAAAACAGACACACACACACACACAATGTTCAATTAGCTCCGCCATTGTGTTTGCATGGAGGAGACATTCAGTGGCTTTGCCCTTCCCTCAGTGTGACATGCAAGTCACCGGAATGCATGCACTCAAAATAGCAGGGCAGCTTATGACATTTGAAACTGTCAAACACAAACACACACACACAGACACACATATACATACACACACATATACATACACACACAGACACACATACACACACGCGTGCGCATCCACACACACGCATACACACACGCATACACACACACACACGCATACACACACAAGCACATGCACACTCATACAAATACGCTCGCAGATAAAGCACCGTGGAGATGCTGCATAAGAGGAATAATCGGAATAATGAATCCATTAAAATCCGTCCTTACCTTCCATCATGATTGCAGATTTGCATTCCTCTATCTCCAAGGAGCCTGGAAGGAAAGCAGGGAGAGGGAGAGAGAAGCCCCTGGTTACCAGATGCAGAGAACACACAGAGCCGTGCAGCTAACGCTCCGGCTAACACAGAGCCTCCAACACCCCCAGACGTCGTCTGTCAGCTGGCCCAGGGTCCATGCACCGCGGCTGGGGAGAGAGGGAGGGCTGGCAGGGCTAGCTGCCGATCGGTAGCCCGAGAGAGGCAGGGACTGGGGGCTTAGGCCATGGATGCTGCTACTGCGCCTCTAACATACACAATCACGCTAGGATGCTGAGAGGAGGGGAAAAAAAAAAAAATGCTATTTGGAAAAAAAAAAAAAGAAAAAAAAAGAGAAAGAGAGGGGGTAGAGAGGGAGGGAGGTAGAGAGGGAGAAATAGAGCGAGCGAGAGAGAGAGAGAGAGCGAGCGAGAGAGAGAGAGAGAGCGAGAAAGAGGGAGGGAGGCTTGCTGAGGTCACAGCTGTGCTCAGCCAATCCCTGAGGCTCTTTGCAGAGTCACATGGCTTTCAGCTTGCAACTCCTGACACTGTGGCCCTAGAGAATGCCAGAAGAGTACCCTCCCTCTCTCTCCCTCTCTCTCTCTCTCTTTCTCCCTGTCTCTCTCTCTCTCTCACACACGCACACGTTCACACACCCCCCACACACGGACACGCACACGTTCACACACACCCACACCTACACACCCACACTCCGACACAGAGGCACTCCACGAGCATACAGTAAGAATTGAAAGGCATAGAGGCATATAGATCTCACACACACACACACACACACACACACACACTTATATACACTTACACACACTTACACACACCCACCCACCCACCCCCCAGCCACTCCCACCTCCCAGGACCTACCTACCTTGTGTTGCTGCAGTGTGTGTAGACTCTGTCGAGCGATGAATGAGATTAATTATTTGCTCGTTGCTGGAATAACGAGCAGAGCGGAGTGAAGTGACTGCCCATGTTGAGGACACACACACACACACCCCGACAGAGCCTCAGATCCTAGTAACAAATTGAATATGTATGTCTCCTTTTGGCTGTTGTATTCCTCTGTGTGTCTGTGTGTTCACTGTGGGCAACCTGTTCTCTCTCTGTCTCTCTGTCTCTCTGCTGGTCTGCCTGCTACTCTGTCCCTCCCTCCCCTTTTTTATAACTGTGTTTCTGCTCTCCCTGACACTGGCTCCGTACGCCTGCTCCCTCCCTCTCTCCCTCTCACACACTCACACTCTCTCTCTCTCTCTGCCACTCGGGATAACGATCAATCATTGTGACGTCATGGAGACGCTGAGTACAGCTGCAG
>NC_139660.1:19004841-19045704 GCF_951799395.1 Argentina silus | reverse complement strand
ACACACACTACTCCCCCTTCCCGCTCTGCCACACGAGGTGCCTGACCTGCCTCCTCTCCTCCACTGCCCCCCAGTGCTCACAGCTGACAGGAGAGCCTCACCAAGCCCAGCCCAGCCCAGGCCCAGCCGGTGAGGAACAGGGGGGGGGGGGGGGGGGGGGGCGGGGGTGGGGGAGGGGGGTTGGAGGGCGGGTAGGGGGTGCGGGATAAGCTAAATAAAGGCCCTAATGCTCTAAGCTTGTGTTTGTGGTGCTGCTGGAGACCTGGAGTGGCTGTAGAGAGACAGACAGTGGTGTTAGCTAGTGGGGAGAAGACTGGACATGCTGGGCTCATCTAGTGTCTGGCTGGGAGGGCTGGGAGGGCTGGGAGGACTGGGAACTGGGCCTCTGAAGAATCAGAAGCAGCCCTACTGCACTGACTGGGGAAGCAGAACAGCCATAGCAGGGGAACAGAAGGTCTGGGTAACAGATAAACAACCATGCTAGACACTGGACTAAGAAAAGAGAGGAAGAGGAGGAGGAGGAGGAGAAGAAAGAGAGAGGAAGCGACGAGAGGATATGGGAGGTGAAGAAAAGGACAGGACAAAGGAGAAGAGAAGAGTCCGATGGGGTGAGAGAGTCGAGGAGGAGTGACCGAGATATCTCTGTAGAGATTACAGCGGAACCTGTCCCTTATTCTTATGCTTCTCTGTTTACCACAGTAAATCTCCTCCTTCGGCCCCGTCAACCAGAACTTCCTGTTAAAGAGGTCGCTCAGGGAACAGTACAGGACATGAAAGTCCAAATAGCCTAGCAGCTTCATGAAAAAAAGCAGCAAATAGACATCTAGCTCCCACCAGTTCAGGGAGTAACTGTAACGTTGTTGCAGTACAGTCAAATGGCCTGCAGGAGGAGCTCATGATCAGACTTCAAATCCACAGAGAGAACCATGAGAAAGAGAGGGACACAAAGACAGAAAAATAGATAGAATCAGAGGGAGAATGGGAGAAATCAAGAGTAGAGAGAAGAGGGGTAGATATCCATACTCTATCCATCTATCAGGGTTGGACTCGATTCCATTCCAATTTGGTTCGATTCAGAAAGTAAACTGAAATTCCAATTACAAATGTCCTCTATGCTTTTCAAGTTTTTGAACTGGTATTTCAGCTATCTTCCTAATTTGACTGAAGTGAAATTGAATTGACCCCAACACTGGTATCTATTCAAGGGAGGCTGGTGGAGGTACAAATTGGAGGACAGGCTCATTGCAATGCATGTAATGGAATCAGGAATGGTATCAAACACACACATGCACACGCACACACGCACACACACACGCACGCACGCACACGCACACGCACACACACGCACACACACGCGCGCACACACGCGCGCGCACACACACACACACACACACTCAACCTGTGGAGAATGGTAATGCGGTGTGCCCCCTCGGTGTGCTATCTTGGCCCTAAGTTCTAATTACTGATGTGTTTGATACTGTTCCTCCTTCCATTCCATGCATTCCAATGAGCCCGTTCTCAGAGTTCTACCTCCACCAGCCTCCCCTGCCTGGCATCTATTGTTTCTCTCCAGTGCAGCAGCTCTCTCTGGGCCCTGTGGCGGTGGTGACACACTCTGCCCAACATTAGCTCTTGTCCTCTCCTGACCTATTTCTCCTGCAGCACAGTCTCCTTCTAGGACAGGCCCAAATCCCCCACACACACACACACACACACATACACACATACACACACACACACACTGTTCTATACTAACACCCTGACACACCTCTGCACCAAACGCCGCCGTGACATAATTGTGTACACATTTGACTCCTCAGTTAGTCACCGAGTGACACTGACAATGAGAGGCCATTAGAACAGGGTGAGACATTTCTTAAACACATATCGTATACACACACAGAGATGACACAGACACACACACACACACACACACACACACACACACACACACACACACACACACACACACACACACGCATACACGCATACACGCATACAGACACAGACACAGACGCACACGCACACGCACACACGCACACACACACACACACACACACCAGTGACTGACATGTAGAAAGAGCCAGGTGAGAGGTGCTCTTACCTGCAACGATGCGAAACCAGCCGGTACACAGCTCCTCAGCCATCAACAGCAATCTCCATGTCAGGAGGGCCACAGCCAGACAGAGGGACGGACGGACGGAGGGAGGGAGGGAGGGGGGAGGGAGGAGGAGAGGATAGAGAGATGTGTGGAGGAGAGAGATGGATGTCTGGGACTGTGAGACGAGAGAGAGAGAGAGAAAGAGAGAGAGAGAGAGAAAGAGAGAGAGAGAGAGAAAGAGAGAGAGAGAGAGGGACCAGCAGAATGAGGAGGAGGAGTGACGACTGCGCCTGACTGAGCTTCCTGACTGGTGGGGGTAGATCACACACACACGCGTCCATACACACACACACACACA
Source organism: Argentina silus (assembly GCF_951799395.1). NCBI lineage: Eukaryota > Metazoa > Chordata > Actinopteri > Argentiniformes > Argentinidae > Argentina > Argentina silus. The sequence continues at coordinate 19,043,245 of NC_139660.1, read as the reverse complement.
CACACGCACGCACGCAGGCACGCACACGCGCACACACGCGTGCGCACGCAGGGACGCACACACGCACACACGCACACACATACATACACACACGACCGGTGGAGAATGGTAATGTGGTCCTTCGGCGTGCTATCTTAGCCCAGTCTGTCAGTCTGTCAAGGTGACTATGGCCCTGCCTACCTATAGTCTAGACCAGTGGTTCCCAAACTTTTAACAGTCATGTACCCCCTGTCGGTTATTTTGTAGCCTAATTGATATTCTATGAACATTATCCCTTACATATTAGACATTGTGATCACATTATTCTGTTGGATTGGGTGCATGCATTTATTACTGGGACTGAGTCTGTAGTCGGCTATTCAACAGGACTCTTTGGGAAGGTAAATCACAGATTTATTTTGCGTACCCCCTAGATCGATCCACGTACCCCCGGGGGTACGCGTTCCCCACTTTGACAATCGTGGGTCCAGATGATATGACAGTCAGCTTTTAAAACATTCTCAAAACAACAGCCAACAACCTCCAACTTTAGAATGTTGGGCACTGTTGGTGTTTGTATGGGCAGTGTGCAAGTGTTCAGCTAGATCCTTGGGATGACCCTAAACCCTTAACCCTAACCCTAACCTTAACCTTTACCCTCTTTGTCTTACGACAGATAACGCGACTGCATCCACACTGATCTGTCCGATAGGGGACAGACATTTAATTGTTCATTTACAGACGCAGGAAGTAAAATGAATATAAAATAGGATGAAGAGAGCAACTTCTTGCTGAAGAGACAGCAATGTAATGTGCTGCTGCTGCCCCCTGCTGTCTGATTTAAAACAATGCACACTCTCTCTTTTCCTTCTCCTTCACCCCCCCATCTCTCTCTCTCCCTCCCTCCCTCTCTCTCCCTCCCTCCCTCTCTCTCCCTCCCTCTCCCTCCCTCTTCCTCTCTCCCCCTCTTCCTCCCTCTCTCTGGTGGTGACAGGCTTGTAAACGCATCACTAGGATTGTTAGACTTGGCAGACATAGAAGTGTCTTTTAAATACAGTTAGGCAATAGGCACTTACCCATCAACCTTTAGATATATGAGATCAAACGATGACATTAAATGCAATCTAAATAGGGTTAGACAAGTTGTTAAATATGATCTGCAAAAACACACCCACTTCAACAACAACCAATATTCAACAACAACAACAACAACACTGAATGCACTCAGAGTCTAAAGTATTCTGAATACACAGGGCCTAGACTGCCCCCTTGTGGTGAAACACTAACTGACAGTCCCATGTTGACCCTTTGCAACAGTACATTCTCCTACAAATACAGAAGCCTTTTCGACGTCCTACTGAAAACACATTGGAGGAGAAGATCTAGGTTCCTCCCCTTACATACTCTCCTCCAATGCTTTTTAAGGACGAAGCGAGATGCATTCTGTCAGATATGACACAAGGCTGCTGAGCAAACTGGATTCATCATCAAATATGCACGTGTTATCCTAGTCCTCCAGCAGATGCACATCTCATCCAATGCTGTGTAATTCAATGTAACCGGCAAGGTTTGAACCGGCATGGATGCCACAGACCATTATACCAACAGGACATCCTCGTGATACGAGGGCTTATATATCTGGGCTTAGAAGTCACAGGCAGGGATACTTCATCACAAAAGCTTGATTCCAAAATTACCTCCGCTACACGAAGCATATCTCTGTCGTAAGTAGGTCACCTAAATCTAGGGATGGGGCTCAGGTGTGGCTTTGCTTTAAAAAGTAGGGCTGAAAATTCCCATGGGAATTAACAGGAATTTTCAGGAATTTTCAGGAATTTATGGGAATTTACTGGAATTTGGGGAATTTATTTTAGGGTTAAGGTTTGCACACTGATTGTATTTGTCTCCGACCCTTTTATTAGAAATGAAAACTCTTTAGACTTCATTTAAGTTTCCATTTTGAGCTGTAATTGAGTAACATGATGTATGAAGTAACATTGACCTTGTACTTGTTATATTGCTCCAAATTATCCATTCAATAATATAATCTAAGTAGATTTAGATTTGGAGATGGCAGTGTTTCCACTAAAACTTGCTGCAAGGACCTGTACTTCTCCAAATAGCCTATTTCACGCAATCTGTGAAAACACAACATTACTGTATATGCCCCATTGTACTTTTGTAATAGGGGAAAATTCCCCAAATTCCCAGGCCCATGATGTGTTTCTGGAAATGTATTTCCAAGCTTCCCCATCTCCATTCCTGAGCAGGATGGGAGGGTGATGATGTCACTGCTATCAGTGCAGCTAAGCCTGATGCTGCAGTGTCATTTCAACAGAGTCACATGCAGACCCAATTCTCCAGCTGCTGTCATGGCTAAACAGTCTGTTATTAGGACGGACACACACACACACACACACACACGCACGCACGCACACGCACACACACACGCACACACACCTCGCCTTGACATTTAGAGAAATTAATGAATGTTCTGAAATAGGCTAAGTTCATGACGCTGTACTTTTCATGTGTCACATATTGCTTCCACAGGCTTGACACTTCCCAACAAGGTAAAGGGGGGTTTATTTCACATCATCAGACTGAAAATAAAAATAAGTCTCATGTTCTATCTTTTTCTCTTTCTGTCTCTCTCTCTCTCCATCCCTGTCTCTCTCTTGCTTCATTTCTCTCTCTCTCTCTCTCTCTCTCTCTCTCTGACCTACTTTTTGCTCATCCATATCAACACTAGGGGGCAGTCTTGTACTTGGCAGATCATTTCCCCATGTTAATCTGAATCCATTCCATGTGTCAACAACAATTGTGTTTACCACTAACTCAGACACTAACGGATCACCAACCGAGAACACTTTGTGGAGGAGCGGCTAACGACAGGGAAAGCTCTAAGGTGTAATCTTGGCGTTGTCATTGGAGAGGATGGTTGCTGATCGGAGTGCTGGAAGAGTGAAGAGGCCACTTCCATCTCCACTGAGTGCTGCGCGACGGTCAAATACGTCCCCTTACATTTCCCTGAGTGAGATAAGCTTTCGTGTGATAGGCTAGCCAGGGCCTGGGGGGGGGGGGGGTATCTACAGGGGTGGCAGTGGTGGTGGGGGATGAGTGGTCTGGGGGGCGGGGGGGGGGGGGGGAGGGGGGACAGGTGAAGCTAACCCTAACCCTAACCCTGATCTAACACAAACGAACAGGAAGAGAACTACGGCCGGCTCCGACACAGAGAGAAACTCACCACAGCTCTGCTCTCTCTGAATAGCAGCACACAGAGCTGCGTCTTACACACACACGTTCAGCAGAGCAGCCTCCAAAGCGTGATCATCAGCATATTCTGACACTGATATTTGATTAACAATGCAATCAAAGCACCTCGAGGACTCCAATTGAGTTCAAAATGTGACTTAATGTGTTCCCATTTCAAAAGCCTTATGCATCTCATTTATCCATACATCACTCAGAAGTACTGATCCATCCTCTCTGCTCTCCTGTCTCCGCCTATCAGGGTTAAGCAGCCGCTGTCTCCGCCTATCAGGGTTAAGCAGCCGCTGTCTCCGCCTATCAGGGTTAAGCAGCCTCTGTCTCAGTCTATGAGGGTTAAACAGCCTCTGTCTCCGCCTATCAGGGTTAAGCAGCCTCTGTCTCCGCCTATCAGGGTTAAGCAGCCTCTGTCTTAGCCTATCAGGGTAAAGCAGCCTCTGTCTCTGACCTGTCACAACACTCCAAATAACACCCCAGCAGCAGCAGACTAAACAGACCTCACAGGCCAATCAGACACAGGAAGTGGCTGCTAATTGTCCTAAAAGCCCTCATGCAGGAGAAATCCCCTCCCTCCCTCCCTCCACACACACACACACACACACACACACATCCATCCTCCTGTGTTATATTCAGAGCAGCAGCAGCTGATGATGGTGATGATGATGATGATTACCGTGAGTCTGAGTGGCGTCGCTGGCAGGGCCGCACGTAGGCGCTCATCACCCGGCCCACCCGGAATGTTGTTTTGGTTGGGAGCTCTCGGCTGCCTAATCAGCCTCCCTCATCAGGGCAGAGTGCGGGTTGGTTGGTTGGGGGGGGGGGGGGGGGGGGGTGGCATCGCCACTGGCAACATGTCTCGTCACACGGCCGGCGGACTGAGACGTGACACACAGACCGTAAGCCAAGGGACTTCCGCTCAGAGCGGGGACGTCAACACAGCCGCTGGGAGGGTGGAGTCAGGTCCTTTATCTGTCCATCGCAGACGCCATTGTTGTCTTAGAAAGGAAGGTGTCATGATGATGATGGTGGTTGCCTCTCTATACCTAGGCCCCCTCCAGTAGGGCAGGGCAGGGCAGGGCAGGGCAGGGCAGGGCAGGGCAGGGCAGGGCAGGGCAGGGCAGGGCCCGCCCCTCCCCCCTACAGAGAAACCGTGTAACCTGTTCACAGTGGGGCTGGCCCTGAACCTCATTCTACACAGCCTCAATGCAGTACATGACACTAGGCCTAATACAACTTAACATGACATTTGGGGGCTGGCTTCCTAGACACAGATTAAGCCTAAATCCTAGATTTAAAAGCATCTTCAATAGAGTTTGTCCATTTAAATTGTGAATTATTAGTCCAGGACTAGCCTTAATCTGTGTCTGGGAAATCATCCTCTTAGACTGAGGCTTCTGCCAGTCTCTCCAGTATGACTGATCTAATGGAAATGGTGCCAGCCCGGTTCACCCTCAGGCCCGGGGGTTCACTGACCTCGCAGTTCCAGGCATACAGCACACAAGAGTGGAAAAGATGAGTTAATCAGTGACGCTGCTCTCCTCTGCTATCCGCTGGTCTAGTCTGGTCTAGAGTGTGGCCTGACTAGCCTCCCTAATGGCCCTGATGTCAACACCAGCTTAATGTGGGCCTCTGACTCAGACCAATTACCACGTCCACAGAGGGATGGGGCCTGAATAAACACTGGCACAACTCACCCAGCTATCAGGGCACATCTATAAACATAGATGTGTATTACAGATGGGATGCTCCGATGAGCAAGTTCCCTGAACAGCTTGGCGTCAGAGCGCTTCAGGGGAATTTCAGAGAAGTGCAACAGATTGAGTGTTACCGTAAAGGTATGACATCATATTCAATCTAAATTGAAACAACAAGGGCGAAGAAGAGTGTTTGTAGTTCCTTTTATCAGAGGGCTAAAATAACCTGCTGCAGTAGTCATGAAGGAGCTGTCATATTTCCGGAACGACCCATCCTCCTGTGACTTTTCATCAAGCACAATAGGAACCAGAAATATCCTTTTCTCCTCCGTTTTCTCCCTCCTGACTGGACACTCCTGAGGCTTCTAATATAGGTTAATGCGTACGCAGTGACGACACTGCTGAGGTCCATGGTTACCTGAATGACGCACTCGGGCTCAGCTCCAAATAGGCTGTGGGCCGCGTGGGATTCCTCTCCTGTCGGCCCGGGACCAATCGGACTTGGCCCGCATCCAGAGCCCCGAGCCATGGCCGTAGTCCCCCAGGGCCATGTCAACGGGACGTACTATTCAGGTCTGTCTGACTTGACTGACAGTTGCCATGCCGTGTGTTACTGTAACTGTGCGATATTGGGTTTGCTAGGTCGCTGTGTGCCATTTAGAAGGGTGCCGATCTGTGCCGTGCCGTGATGAACCGTTCTGAGTTACGAAAGGCGCTTTAACCAAGCCCACTGGGGAGTGTGTGAATGTAGGGCACTCCTACACACTCTGACTGCACTGACACATCAAAGGCCTCGCCATCACGCCGGAGCTGACTACCCTCTGGCATGAGAACAGCAGGAGATAAAGGAAGGAGAGGGAGACGGAGACAGAGACACACACACACACACGTACATCCTTCTTGCACCATAGCCACTGCGCCTACTAACAGTTCTTACTCATCAGTGACTTCTCTCACACCAGTTCTGATGTGCTTTATCATATCATAAAGCATATGTTCTCTCTCTCTCTCTCTCTCTCTCTCTCTCTCTCTCTCCGTCTCCGTCCGGGAAGCCTCCGCTCACCTACGCAGCCAGAACAGCTCACAGACATCCCTAACATCCAGACCTCCCTCATATCCCTCCGGCTGCCTCTGCCTTTCCTAGGAGCACAAGGAGAGACCCCCCCCCCAGTAGAGACCCCGGTGAACCACCAACGCCGCTAGCCTTCACAGTTGCACAATGAATCACGACGATGAGCCTTAAATAAAGCTTTAAAAGTCAGGTTGGGGGTGTTACAAAAGAGGGTATTGAGCAGCATTTCTATAGTAGGCACCTGCCACTCTGAGTGTAAAAATAAATAAATAAAATAATCCTTCCTTCTTCTAGCATTGTGACTGCGTATGGCCCCTGGTCTTAGCATAGATTACTTTTTCTGATGATGACTGATGGATCGATGATTTGCTTACTTTAGACTCATTTACTTTGTTGTAAGTCGCTTTGGATAAAGGCGTCTGCTAAATGCCGTAAATGTCAATGTAAATGAAGGACTGGTTCATTTTAATGCATGGAATGGAATAAGGATTTGGTATCAAATAACCCCGTTCTCCGATTTCTACCTCCACCAGCCTCCTCCTGCTACAGAGTTCCTCCCTCTACCACTCTAAAAAGTATTTTTGGATGATTCATGAGGGATGTCTTCGTTTTTGCGGAGGCTTTAGGAGTCTCCCTCTGACCTAGGGGAGTGTGTCATGACATCCCTCCATCAGCACTGGGACGAAGAGGAGGAGGAGGGGTTCTGTCCTGGTATTCAGGGGTTTTCCTAACGTCACAGAGCAGGTCTGAACAGGCCCAGCCTGGGTTGGTTGGAGGACACATAACCCTTTCTCTCTCTCTCTCACACTCACACTCACACACACACTCACACTCACACTCACAGTCACACACTCACACACACACACACACACACACACGTCAGAGGTGTCTGTCAGAGCCTCCCAGCCAAGCCCAGGATCTGGGTGTTTAACTGTGAAACACAGCAGAGCGACAAGGAGGAATTTTCCCAGGCTCTATTCCCAGGCAAACCAGCACACCCAAAAACTTCCACCCTTCTCACTCTCTCTCTGTCCCCCACAGTTTTTCCATCTCCAACTTCTCCTCCCCACTCCCCAGCTCTCTCTCTCCCCCACGGTTTTCCCATCTCCAACCTCTCCATGACCTCTCCCCCCCAGCTCTCTCTCCCCCTGGCTGCCTTCACATGCTGCAGGCCCATGGGGTTGACACACACACCACGTGTAGGACTAAATCCATCCCCAAGCACACTTCACTCTCCAACATCCTGTGTTGTTTTTGGTTACACACACACACACACACACACACACACACACACACACACACACACACACACACACACACACACACACACACACACACACACACACACACACACACACACACACACACACACACACACACACACACTTCAAACTTTCTCCCAAGGTCAGGATGGGGTTGGAACAGGCCAAGGAGACCATGACTGATTTATGAGTTTGAATAAGGAGCACAAGCTGACCCTGTTGACTGTCAGATTTGGGTGTGAGCTCCTATCTATGTTAGCACTAACCCGCCCCCATCAACATCTCAGACTCCCACCTACACACACAAACACACGCACGCACGCACACACACACGCACACACACACACACACACACACACACACACGTCAACATGGACCAGTGTGTAATGCAGAGGAATGAGAAGCTTGGCCCTCATTGAAGGATCCTGTTACAGACACGATATCTGACTGCCTCCTTGAGCTAGGCAGATAAAAACGTCTGATAGACCCTGTGACATTTCAATTGGACACCCGTTCGGGTCCTGACTCATCAGTTCTTACATAACACACTTCGAGGCTTTAATCATGCGCCTGTTGTTGCCTGAAATGACTCATTTCCAAAATGGGAAATTATTTTTTTCCCCCAATCTTGTCACACATCTACAAATCGACCACCTCAGCGAATCAACCAAAGTAAACGATCGCCACTCTGCCAAAAACCATAATTACTCAGCCTTCTCTTGGAGCCCAGAGCCCGCTCCTCTCTCCTCTCTCCTTTCTCCCTTTCTCTCTCCTAACGACGTATGGCGACTCCAGAACCCTCTTTCATGTGGTCAATCTCAGGGTTGCGTCACAAACATTGACCAGCTGCTAGCTTCTCTCAAGTGGACGTGAGTTGGCCAGGAGGGCCGGTGTGGTTGTGACTGTCCAGGCAGGGCGTGATGCCAGGGGGCCGGGAGCCAGGGGCTGCTGCTGCTGCTGCTGCTGCTGCTGCGTCAGGGACCCAAGAAGCCCATCTCCACCCAGAGCCCTCCTTAACAACTTCCCCGGTGATCAGATAAAACCCAAAGGAGATGCATCAGCAGCTTATAAACATGTCCACTACGGCAGAGAGAGAGAGAGAGAGTTTTAAACCTATGACGTCCGTTCATATGTCTGTCTGTCTGTCTGTCTGTCTGTCTGTCTGTCTGTCTGTCCTTTATGTCTGGTGGGAGAGGGGGTGGGGGGTGGAACGTTAAGGCATGGAGATGATGTTAGATATGTGCAAAAACCTCTCCAATAAACTGTCATTTCTCCTAACAGTTGACATAAGGAGTTAATGGAGCAGCTCACCTCAAAGCCAAGTGAGAGTTGCATAATTTCAAAGAAAAGAGCATGAAGTCTGGAAAGAACAGGATTCATGACATTCAGGCGAATGTGGCAATCCAATTTCTTCTTTTTTTCCCCCCTATAAACTTGCCATAAACATATCAGTGATTATCAGATTGCGGGGAGGGAGGATGTGACAGCGTGATTAACTTGGACTCTCCTAGTTAATCATCACTGACACTAACATGCCTCTATTTCTCAATCCCTCTCCAAGTTTCTCTTTCCTTCTCTCCATGCCTCTCTTTCTCAATCCCTCTCCAAGTTTCTCTTTCCTTCTCTCCCTTCTCTATTTTTCTCTGTCTTCCCCTCCCTTCTTCAGACTGTAACACACACTGCATAAAAGGTGAGCATGGAACACAAAGCCACCTCTCAAACTCAGATACACTCTTTTTCTGTTCTCCTCTCCATCTCCCCTTTTTGTTTCATCCCCCCCTTTATGTGTCCTTGAAACTCGTAAGTGTCTGATCTTACCCACTTTGTCTGACACCCTGATGATAACCTCATATTACACCGGCCACTTAAACAAATAAAAATGAAAATGAAATAATTGATTTCACTTTACAGTTTAAATTGATGATTGCCTTCATAGCCTCAGTACTATGAAGGAGAGGAAAGGTAAGTTCTCCCAGGACTTTGCAATTGGGTACTTTGAAGTTGTTGTTGTTGTTGTTGTTGTTGTTGTTGTTGCTTTGTTCATGTTAACTTCTAAGGGTATTACACACCTGTCTCGAACAAACTAGCGATCCGCCTGAGCCTTCCTCAAGAAAGGTGCAATCCCCGCGTTTGCACAATATCAAAACTCTGTTCTTCGACAGTCAACAACAACAAACCACAATGTTTAGCCACTCGATCTTATGATTACGCGATATCAGTGTCGAGGACGCGCTCTCAGAAGGCACTTCCCAAAGGTATAGTAGTCCAAAGTGTAAAATATATTCACCTCTATTAAACGCGTCAGCCGTCTTCTTTTAACAGTGTAATTAAAACTGTACGGTCGACAGAATTACTATGTAGGTTGTTGTGGGATTGCATCCGGCTCACAGTTCAGAACATACGGTCGACAGTCGCTTTGTTTTGCTGCGCTTGTCACGAGCAGCGAGCGGTAGAGGGGCATGCGTTACTATGTGTCAGTCACTTCAAGCCCGACTGCATTCATTGGATTGTCTTCCAAACATTATACTGCGCCAAAGAGAAGAATAGGCCTGTACGTGCATGCATGCATGCAAAACAACCTCAACATTAACTGCTCTTTAAAGAACAGAGTTGTTTCACTTAATCTCCCTTACAAAAAGTCTTGACAGCTTAGACTTCTGAGATTGCTCCAGTTTTGAGAGCTTTGACATTTACAATAATCTGCTTTTAAAATACATTATGACATTCTCTTGACACTCTATGACACAGCTGACCTTCAGCATTTCATTTCACAACACATTTTAACAATAGGATCATTGTTCAAATGTGAGTCCATTATGGCACAAAGTAAGCTACCAAAAATACTGCATTTACTACTGTAAACATAGACATTGTTGGTGGCTTAGTCTTTACATTTGTGTGAGAGGGAAATCTGTTTCCCGCGTGTTTGATGCAATTCCTCATGCATTACATTGAGCCCATCCTCCGATTTCTACCTACACCAGCCTCCACTGACTAATATCTGATGTTTGACATGTTAGGTCGTGTGTGTGTGTTCAACAGGGGAGGCTGGTGGAGGTAGAAATCGGAGGACGGGCTCATTGTAATGCATGGAATGGAATGAGGAATGGTATCAAACACACATGTTCAGATGTTATTTGATGTGAGTAACGTTAGGCTGTGTGTGTGTGTGTGTGTGTGTGTGTGTGTGTGTGTGTGTGTGTGTGTGTGTGTGTGTGTGTGTGTGTGTGTGTGTGTGTTCTATCCCATAGAGGTGCATTAGGATGAGTCTCTCACCACCCTCTGGCACGGTTGTCATGCCAACGCCTCTGCAGTGCCAGCGAAGGCCCAGGCAGAGCTATGATACAGTAGAGCTTTGGAAACCCCAAATCCCTCGCCCCGCCCCCTGGCCCCCCACGCCCCGGCCCCCCACCTCCCCTCCTAGTTGACGGCCGAGGGGATACAGTATCAGTGGATAGGAGCCTCGTCCCCTTCATCACCCAGCAGTAATCTTCCACATTAAACTGTCAATGTTTAATGTCAGTTGCGGAGGGAAAGTTCCAGTGTTTTATCTTGTAAACACATCCTCCCTCCCCTCCCCTCCCCTCCCCTCTCCTCCCCTCCCCTCCCCCAGCAGCAGCAGCAGGGGACGCAGGCAGGCAGTGAGGCTCCGCTGCACAAGATGGAGGCTGCAGTTTGTTTATGCTAATGTTGTTTTCAGCAACCTCGCTCCGCTGGACTGACAGTCACAGTACAGTAACAGAGAGGGACTTGGAGAGGAGAGGGGAACCATACTGACTCCAGGTCTATCACCTCTGGTCTCCGGTGCTTATTACTCCTCTCCTCCCCTCCCCTCCCCTCTCCTCTCCTCTTTTCTCCACTCTTCTCCTCTATCCCCCCTCCCCTCTCCTCTGCTCCCCTCTCCATGCCCCTCTCCTCTCCTCACCCCCCTTCTCTCCCCTCTCCTCCACTCTCCTCACCCCTGCCCTTCCCTCCTCTTTCCGCCCCTCTCCTCTCCTCTCCTCTCCTCCCCCCCTTCCCTCCCTCTCCTCCCCACCTCTCCTCCCCACCTCTCCTCTCCTCCCCTCTAGGTCTAGGGAATGCTGAGCCTTGTCTCCTTGTCTGTCAGTAGAGCTGAGGCCACACCAGGCCAGGCACATGCTCAGTGTGACCCGTCAGAAGGGATCGGGAGTCCCGGTGCTGAGAGCAGCAGTTGATTCCTCTCAGTAGGAGAGCTTCACCTGCCATACCCCATGCCTCCCCTCTGCCCCCCCCCCCCACGCCTCCCCCATGCCTCCCCCTTCCCACCCAGACAGCTCTACTGTGCTTCCCCCTGGATTGGGTTAACCCTCAGCTTCAACACTGCAGAGCTGCCTGTTCCATGCTTCACAGCAGGGGAGGCTGGTGGAGGTAGACATCGGAGGACAGGGCTCATTGCAATGCATGGAACGGAATCAGGAAGGGTATCATACACGTGTGTGTTTGATACCATCTCTCATTCCGTTCACGTGTGTCCAAACACGTGCGTCTGATACCGCTCCTTGATACCGTTCCTCATTCCGTTCCTGCATGACAATGAGCCCCGTCCTCTGATGTCTACGTCCACCAGCCTCAACTGCTTCACAGTAACACGATAAGAGTGAAAAAAACTCCCAGCCTTCACCTCGTTCTCCCATGGAAAGGCTCCAGTATCTGTTCTTCTTTACTGGGGGAGGTGCTGCTGCTGTTGTCCCAGTCCCCCCCCCCCCCCCCCCCCACGCACACACACAAGCAGAATCAGATGCGAGGAGATGGAGGAGGAGATGGAGGAGGAGATGGGGGAGGAGGAGGAGGAGGAGGAGGGGAAGTCCTGTAGTTACTCAGAGAGTGTTATTCTGCTGCAGTGTGGTCGTGCGTCATCGGCGGAGAAGGAGCCAACCAGACGCTGTGAAAAATCAAGCATAACTCAGTCTCAGCAGCCTGGAACAGCGGCAGCACAGAGACAGATGCTGGGAGAGGAGTGTGTGTGTGTGTGTGTGTGTGTGTGTGTGTGTGTGTGTGAGGAGTGTGTGTGTGAGAAATTAGTTTCGTTAGGGGCTCTGCTTGGCTCCCAAGCGAATGACTGTGGGAGAGGGATGTGTGCGTGTGTGTGTGTGTGTGTGTGTGTGTAATGAATGTGTGTGTGTGTTAGTGTGTGTCATGAATGTGTGTGTGTCTGCACCCCCTCCCTGAGGCAGAAGAATGCTCCCTGTGTGCCACAGACCTGTTTGATTTCGGAGGGGTGCGTGACACCAGGCAATGATTTCTGCCGTCTAGAGTAACACAATCAATGGAAGCCAATGACCTCAACGCAGAGGAAAGAAACAAGACAGAAAGGAATGATCAAATTTGTCACGCTACGAAAAAAAAAAAAAAATCCCCTTTATACCGTACCATTCCTATACCATCCCGTCCTCCGATTTCTACCTCCACCAGCCTCCACGGATGAACATGCACACTCAAGTCAATATTCCATGGTGGGTGTTACCGGCAGCTATCTGTGTTGTACAATTTACAGCTTTATTGACAACCAAATTAACTGAACGTCAGGTTGGAATACTCAAGTCAACTGCCGACGTGACTAAGATAGCCGGTGCTCGCCGCTCACGTCCAGACACACACCTGACTGGTCCCTCCATCACACCAGCCAGGGCTGGCTACCCCTGACTGACACACAGCCTCAGAGTTCTGGAGAGATAGGATCTCCTGGATGACCTGTATATATACAGCTACAGTATACTGTCATAGGGCTGGTTTCCCAGACACAGATTAAGCCTAGACCTGACCTGGACTAAACAACATTTTCAATAGTAAATCTCCATTGAAGATGCATTTTAGTCTAGGATTAGGCTTAATCTGTGTCGGAGGAAAGAGAGTGCCTCTCTAACGATTGATTGTGTGTTTTCTGGATGGGGGCTGACGGGGCGGTGTGGAGATTGATGCTCCGTGTTGGCCCAGCAGGTTCTCCGCATTTTCGAGACACGTCACCATCTCTCCTCCTAATTGGCCCTGGGGTTAAAAATAGCCCCATCTCCCCATCACGAGACTGATTTACTGCCTTCATTTACGAGGTTAATACCCTCCCAGGGGGGGCTCTGAGCAGCATCACGTTGCCCTCTCCCAGGAACACATTTTCTGGAAGCAGCATTTGATCCTCCTGGCCTGCGCTTGTAGTGGTCTTTAAAACGTACAGCCGGCTATAAAGTTATGATGACGCAGGCATGGGGTGGAGGGGGGAATGTCAAGGGGACGGGGAGGCTGGGGGGAGGTAGAAGGGGGTGGGGGGCGGGGGGCGGGGGATGGGGCTAGGGGGGGGCTACACCCATGCTCCCCTGCCCTGCTTGGGATGGGCGACCCTTGACACTTCAGCTGCGGGGCCTCCCTCCACCTGTTTATGATTTGCACATGAGCCATTGCAAGGCCGCTTTAATTTGGGCCTCTCACAGCCGCATTGACGTCAGAGGCGGAGCAGATCTCACACACACACATACACACACACACACACACACACACACACACACACACACACACACACACAAACACGCTGTGTGTTAAATAATCAACACAAACCACCACTGAATTATGGACCGGGCCAATGTGAGGACCCCGGGCCCTTGGTGTTTAAAATGTGAGCTCACCACTAAAGCCCCCCAGGCCCCTCAGTGCTTACAATGTGAAGACCCCTGGGCCCCTTGGTGTTTCAAATGTGAGCTCACCACTAGGGCTGGCTCAGACCCCTCAGTGCTTAAAATGTGAGGGCCCCCAGACCCCCTTAGTGTTTAAAACGTGAGCTGACCACTACTGCCCCCCCAGACCCCTCAGCGCTTACAGTGTGAGGGCCCCCAGGCCCCTTGGCGTTTAAAGAGTGACCTGACCACTAGGGCCTGTAGCGCCTGGGCGTAACACCTGGGCCCCTTGGTACATACAGTGCATGCTTAAAACGAGAGCCTCTCGGAGAGTACAGTGCTTCTGTACAACTGAGCCACTGGTGGGCACGCTACAATATGCTGTGACATGATACAATATTCACCAACAAGTCAGTTCATTCAGCAGTTTGAAGGGTGTCAGGTCTCAAGTCTTTCATGTCTGACTCTGAGGGTGAGAAGTGCCCAACTAAATTGCTTGAGATGTTGCAGGCACTTCATCTGCAGTCAGCGTTCCTCAGTGTTTTCGTGGCATTTTGGATTTTTCGAACTTTGCCAGTGACAAACTGCCGGGGTGAGCGGACATTCTCCCTTTTAGGCAGAATAAAAAATGAGCTGCGGAGTAGCATGTGCCAAACACGTCTCAGCTCATTGTCACGTATGTCAATAAAGTCAGACCTTGTCAGACAGCTGGATTTTGACGATCTAGTGGATGATTTTGCGAGGAGGAAGTCAAGAAAGACACCAATATAGGAAAGCGGTGGAGGGGGGGGCGGGGGGGCCTCCAAAAACATGTGCCCAGGGGCCTCATGGGACCTTGATCCGGCCCTGCCTCCACAGATGGTCAGTGCGCAGCTATTGTAAATACAACACAGGCCTACTACATCTGGAACGGATGAAACCCTCTCTGATCATAATCGGTTGACGCACGTAGGAACATAAATAGACATCAGTCTTTTCTATACTGTATGTTTAAACAACACTACAAAGAAATGTTTAGGAAAAAAGTTTTTTCCCCTTTCTGACTGAGGGAAGCTGGGGACTATACAGTATGTACCATTCAATCACATTAGCTCATCACTGAGCAAGATCTGTTCATCTTCAGTGAACTACATCAGTCAGTTACTCATGGGAGAAGATCAAGCCAAGGCCAGTTATGGAATGTCGAATTTGGGTCACATTTAGAACGCTATTACACTGCGTATGTACGCCACTGCTTTACTGTAGGACACACTGTGCTTCATAATCTGATCATGAATGTGTCGGTGTAGGAGATGACTACATAACCTTGGCCGATGTATTAGAAGATATGAATCATTTAAAAGACCATGGCAATAAACACACGGAAGCAATCATGCACATGCCTGTGCGCGCACACACACACACACTCACATAGATCAGGATGATCGCAATAAACACGCACGCACATACACACACACGCGCACACACACACACACACACACACACACACACACACACACACACACACACACACACACAGGGACAGTGGGGAAATCTCAACCTAATCTTCAACATCGTTTCCTTTTCTTGTTGAAAAGATGTCTAATATGCTCAGTGGCAGCTGGGGAGAAGATAAGTGGTCTCATTCACCTCTGCTGGTGGGAACCATTCTGGGAATTCTTAGTCTTATAAGATAACTCTCTCATTGCAATAAACTCTCTTCCCCCTGTGGGAAGGGAGAGGTCCAGCCTTAAATGTCAGTCCCCTACCGTCATCCTTGCGTATATTAAATTATACGTCTGTGTCAAACTACTGTCAGAGACCGGGAGGGGGGGGGGTGGAAGAATGAGTTGGTTGTCAGGGAACTCTCTCTGATGAGATTAATCTAAATTAAGATTTAGAGAGAGAATCAGGGCAGCACTGATGCTGTTGTCTAGCAGGTCAATATTATAGTAGGACAACAGACTTTCAAGACAGTGAGTGTCGTTAGGTAAATTTGCAAGCTAGGAGGTACTGTAAATCAGTGGAGGCTGGTGGAGGTAGAAATCCAAGGACTGACTCATTGTAATGCATGGAATGGTATAAGGAATGAATCAAGCATGCGTTACAATGAGCCTGTCCTCTGATTTCTACCTCCACCAGCCTCCCCTGCTCTACAATCCATTGACCATGGATGTGGCCAGTGATAGAGAGAAGGCTTGGCTGGGTTCTACAGTGGAAGGCTTGGTGGGGTTTTACAGCTTGGCTGAGGTTCTACCGTGGAAGGCTTGGCTGGGTTCTAGAGTGGAAGGCTTGCCTGGGTTCTAGAGTGGAATGCTTGGCTGGGTTCTAGAGCAGAAGGCTTGGTGGGGTTCTACAGCTTGGCTGGGTTCTACAGTGGAAGGCCTGGCTGGGTTCTAGAGCGGAAGGCTTGGCTGGGTTCTACAGCAGAAGGCTTGGCTGGGGTTCTAGAGCAGAAGGCTTAGTGGGGTTCTATAGCTTGGATGGGTTCTACAGTGGAAAGCTTGGCTGGGGTTCTACAGCGGAAGGCTTGGTGAGGTTTTACAGCAAGTGTGTCACTCAGGGCCTTATGTCATGAAGGGACTGGTGCTGTCAGGGGGGGGGAGGGGGGAGGGGGAGGGGGGGGGAGTTGCAGCGCTACAGCAGCGCTTACTACATGTCACAGCCTGTCCTCCTTGTCTCTTCACATCACTGTGACATCCAACATGACAACCCAGCAGCTCTGGGAACCAATATTACACAAATAAGTAAATGCATTCCTAAATGAATAAGGAGACTGGGACAGAGAGAATATATTCATGCTTTGTTTTTTTAATCACTTCATAGAAAAAGTATTTCAGATTTTATTTGAACACAATATACAATATTATACCATACATTGTGTGAAACATTGAATATCCGCCTGCGACGACTGACGCGGTATTGGACAGACATAGAAAACCCCATCTCTCATGCAGATAGTGCTGGGCTGGGCTAAACCGTTTGGACACGACTCGGACCAAAAGCTTGAACATAGATTTTAACAATGTTATACTGACAATTTGAATTTCAAAACTGCTAACAAGTTTGGTCAGAGAAAATAGTTCACATTAGCACAATCAATTACAGAAGATCACATTGTTTCGTAATTCATATCACTATTCACGTTGGTGCTCAGGAAAGGCATTGGAGCATGCTACCAATGTTCCCCCCTGGTTATCTACTGTACTTGACATGAAGTGCGAGGTGTAAAAGGAGACACGTGCTCGTGTCTTCTTCTGCCGTTATGTCCTGCTCTCCTTGAACCAGTCCATCCGAAACCTAATAAGCAATCTGCATTCAAAATGGTTGTGCAGTATGACGGAGAAGCCTGACCGGCGGCCACTACAAGCTGCTGATGGCTGATCAAACCTCGGGTGTTATATAGATCTGATACCAAGCAGTCATACACTAAGCTTCCCCCCGCCTGCCAGAACTGGCCTGTAATCGTTATGGTACAGCGTTATCCAGATCTCTGCAGTGTCACATGTCCTCTCTGATGTCACCGCCAGGCTGAGTATCATATCTCTCTAACTGCTGCTCAGGGCACTCAAACATTGTGCGAATATATATACTCATATATATATGTATATAAAAAAACAAAAAACAAATATATATCATACAGAATATAAAAAGACTCAGACCCAGAGCCTTCTACACATTAGACACCACCACTTCAAGGTAATGCAAGTGCATATAAATTAAAATAGATTTACACTGAACCAGTATTCTTATGTACAGCTTAATAAAGTAATAAATATACTGTTATAAACAGCAAAAGGACCAACTTGAGCTCTAGTGACAAACACTAAGTGGAGTTGTGAGTGACTGGGTAAGGCCAGATGACAAGGACATGCACACACACAGACACACAGACACACACACACACACACTCATCCACGCATACAGACTGTATGCACACGTTTGCCACTTAAGTCTGCTGGAGTGAGGGTAGACAGTAAGGTAGATGAAGTACCTTTGAGTATGTCAGTAAACCAAGAGAGAAAGTGAGAATTTGTGGTGGATGCAAACTAAAGCTCCATGAAAACCAGTCATGGAGTCCAACCAGGATCTACCTAGCAGACTGGAAGGGGGTGTGGTGAATGGGGACCCATCAGGTGCACTGGAGGCGTTTTGGTTTGGTACAGTATCTCTCACAGCCTATCAGTCCCATTATCTGTAGGTACTGTAGGTTTATCCTCCATTTCTTGATTCTCAATAATCGCTCTTCTCTGGGGTTGGGTTTCCTAGAAGATGCTCTACGTACGTGCATAGACTAAAGATTCCATCTACGAGCCAAATCCTGATAAACTCCTGGCCAGGAAACGTGATACAGCTAAAGGGGAGGAGAATACTTCTATTGACGTCAATGAACAAAAGCTGCACTTCAGGTTTTTTTCCACCGCAATGAGGAGGCTGGCCTGATTGTTTTGGGGTCATATTCACAGAGTCCAGGGCTTTGTTATAAAACATATGAATGGGACAGTTTTTTTTTTTTTTAGACTGGCACCAGCCTGGGCAACCTTTTATCATCTAGACGGGCCCTAATTGTAGAGGGGGTTGGGGGTAGTTACATCAGAGCGGGCTGGGGTCAGGATGATTGGGGCTAACAGGATTAATAGGCAGCAGTGAAGCAGAATACTGTACCTCAGAGGAGCTGGAAATAGACTCTCAGCTCGACTGCTGTTGTTTTAATTTGGTTGCCAAGGGCTATTTCTGTTCATTCTACTGACATTTCTTTGGAGTCTTAGAGTTCTCAGGATTTGAACTGTAGTCTGATAAGTTGGTGGGGGGGTCTGGGGTGGTGTGGGGGGGGGGGATCATTCAAGGAGAATGAGGAGAATAATGTAATAATGTAATGTAAAATGTGGAGAAGTTATTATAAAAGATGTTTTTTTGGGAGTGAGCTGCTTTTGTCTACCAATGATCTACAGTGAAGTCTGACACATGGAGGAAGCAACCATCTCTACATTGAATATGAATCATGAATGTGTACATTTGATTTCCATAGAAACAACATACAGTATGTGTAAATTTGTGCTCGTATTTGGAACTTAAAGATGACAAAGATGACAAATGTGAGTCTATCATGGGAGTTGATGTTTCGTCCAAGAATTGTTTGTCTAAGGTTGTTTGGATTTCTTCTATTGCCCAATACAAGGAAGACTGTACTTTTTGTCAGAGATACAAAAGGATTCTGCAACATGAGCTATTAGAAAAAAAAGAACATTTCACGTACATACTAAAGTGTGTTCAATAAATAAAAAAAAAACTATTAAAAAGACAATAGTAAAAAAGGCACACAAAAGTCCTTTGACAAATGGTACAGGAAAAAAGTAAACAGTTTTTCTCTCTCTCTGTACAAACGCGCGTGTGTGTGTGTGTGTCCTTCAGTAGTTCATATGCTACCTCTTGACAACCCATTTCCATAAAAAAGTCTCAAGGTACAAAACGTCTCTCAGTAGTGTCAACATGTCCAATGCCAGTCTGGGAAGAACAACCGTTCCCAAATTGGCCCAAGTTAGTCCTTCATTTCCTCAGTCAACTGCTTGTCCTTCAGGTCTAAATGTTCGCAGCATTTTTCCTGAGAACTCCGTAGCCGCTCCACTGAAACTG
Source organism: Argentina silus (assembly GCF_951799395.1). Classification (NCBI taxonomy): domain Eukaryota; kingdom Metazoa; phylum Chordata; class Actinopteri; order Argentiniformes; family Argentinidae; genus Argentina; species Argentina silus. The sequence continues at coordinate 19,023,732 of NC_139660.1, read as the reverse complement.
TTCTTCTGTCTCCGGCTCCTAACGCAAGTGCAAGGATAGGGGGGGAGGAATACACGCCCCATCTGGGCTCAAACTAAGCCCCCCTGCGGGCTTGTTAAAAAGCACAGCTGCAGGATTTCTCCTCTTTAAAACATGAAACCGCCATGTCGTGGCGAGCCAGGCTGAGGTGGGGGGGCCCTATGTGTCTGTGGGCGAGGCGTCGTGGGTGACGATCTCTATCGACGTGGGCTCCATGGGCTCCTCATGGTCCTGACTGTCAGAGAAGTCCAGCGGGGAGCGCGAGGCTTCACCCAGACTGTCCTCTTCCTCCTCCTCTTCCTCATCACCTTGACTGTGCTCGTCCTTCTCCGTCCCCTCAGAGTCCTCCTCCTCCAGGGTGAGCTCAAACTGGAACTTGTCCCCCCCCTGGCCCCCTCCCCCATGGCCGTCCGGACCCTGGTCGTAGAAGGGGGGGCTGGGGCTCTGGGGGATCATACTCTGGTACCAGTTCCGGTTGTCCTCCAGGGTGTCCAGGATGTCCTGGGCATCAGGGTGCACCAAATCTGCCCACGTCTCCCACAGAGGGTGGACGATATAGTCTATGAAGCCCACCTGGAGAAGGGGAGAAGGAGAGGGTTAGCTATGAGTCAGTGTGTGCATGTGTTTATTTATTCATATGTAATGTAGGTGTGTGTGTGTGTATGTGTGTGTGTGTGTGTGTGTGTGTGTACCTGGCTCTTCTCCACTGAGGCGGTGTGTTTGTCACACATGGGGCTGATCTCCATGCCCCTCTCCCTCTCTCTGTCCCCCTGGTGGAAGAACTCGTCCATGATCCGGTCGGTCCACTGGCGGTACAGCTCCAGAGACTTGGTAGGGTTACTCAGGTCAGCACAGTGAACCATGTTACGCAGCACCTGAAGAGGGGGAAGAGAGAAGGATGCGTTAAAGAGGAGGGAAGATGGAGTGATGGATGGATGGTGGAGTGGAGAGTGGGATGTGAGGTGACCTCGGGGGGGGTGGCTTTCCTAATGATCAATCAGACTGACCCCCTACACACCTGTATTCTGTCTGTGTAGTTGTCCAGCAGCAGTACTCCAGAGCTGGTCACCTTCTTGGTCTCCACCATGGTCTTCAGGTCAGCCAGCAGGCTCATGTGTTTGGACATGTCTGTGGCCAATACCTGGAGAGAGAGAGAGAATCTATCATCAGCCCACTGCACTACATCAAACTACAAAATACCAACATAATACCCATAGACTACATATCCCACATCTTGAATGGCAGACTCACCATGTCGATGACGAGCTTCCGGAGGGACTGTCTCTGTTTCTTGCTCAGGTTCTGAAAGATGTCACAGTTCTCCTCCTGCAGCAGCTTGAAGCCCACAGCCAGGTGATGGTTCTCCAGGACCGACTCATCGTTGTACATGAGGGCCAGCTCAGAGTCTGGGGGAGCAAAAGAGAGACAGAGAGAGAGAGAGAGAGAGAGAGAGAAAGGACTGTCAGTGAAATACATTTCAACCTGGCAATGGTGATCCATAATACAGTGGTATGGTTATGTTACCCTATATAGTCATCAGGGTTGGGGTCAATTCCATTTCAATTCAGGAAGTTCAAGAAATTCCAATTCGAATTCTAAATTCTCCTCTTTCAAAAAGCATTGGGAGGACATTTAGAATTGGAATTTCTTGGAACTTCCTGAATTGAAATGGAATTGTCCCCAATCCTGGTATCCATGTAATACTAGAGGTGTGGGGAGAGACTCACTGGTATTGATGAGGAACTGGTTGGACACTCCAGGGTGGTCCACGTCATGGATGGCTGCGGCAAAGATGGCTGCCAAGATCTCCAGATCGGTGAAGACCGCCTGTGAGGGGAGAAGGAGGGAAAAGGAAGAAAGAGGGGTTAGACAATTCTCAAGAGAACGAAAAAAAGCCCACAGAACAGCCACAAGGAACAGCTAATTCCACCCTACCCACTCTCAATGATTCTCATGGCTCAGACAGTGACTGCTAACAGGCTAGCGCTAGGTAACGTCCAGTAAACACTTATCAGAGACGTCCCAGAGTAGGCTAGCCCTGTTTCTGGCTAGCTGGCTGGCTGGCTGGCTGGCTGGCTGGCTGGCTGGCTGGCTGGCTGGCTGTGAGAGCCAGGCTATAAAACATGATGAACGGCGCTGAGTGTGTGCTGTCTAAAGAGCAGAGCGGTTGGCTGATGACGTGGGCCGGGTCACGCTGCTCGACTTGCGTCAAGGCACAGTTCAACTGTATTTATAGCAGGAGGGGGGAACGGGGCTGTGAGAACGTGCAGGGAAGGAGGAATGAGAGAGAGAGGGGGATGAGGGCGAGAGAGGAAAGAGGGAGGGGTGGGAGAGTAATTATGGTGATGTCTAGAGAGGGTGGGGGGGGGGGGGGTGGATTAGAAACAGGAGGAAGGACGAAGCTCTGAGGCGGCTGGGGTTTGGGGTGATTTAACGGGTGGGGTGTCGGCGTTGCATAGCGGTCGCGGTGACGGTAAGGGCGTAGTGTCGGGTACTTACGTCGAGGGCCGGCGTGGAGAGCAGGATGTGCGTGGACTGGGCTACGTCGGCGGCGTGGAGGCTGTTGTGATAGGCCACGTCCGAGTGGTAGTGGTCCTCCAGGGTCATCATGTATGCCACGAACGTGTCCGTCGGGATCTTAAAGGTCTTCAGTAGATCTCTCTCCTACGGGAGACAAGACAAGATCGGATCAGTCATTCAATCATCATTCGATAGTCGATAGTCATTCGATAACAACACCACCACAAGTGGACAGTATGGCAGGGGAGGCTGGTGGAGGTAGAAATGATCGGAGGACGGGCTCATTGTAATGCACAGGACCTCCACCAGTCTCCACTGGGTCTATGGCCATCCCCTGGTGTATGAATTGGCGTGTGGTCAGAGGTCGGGTCGGGTCGTTACCTGAAAGATGGCGTACATGATGCAGGTGAGGGGCCTGTGGTTGGAGTACTCTGACACGGTGAAGATGTTCAGGCCCCACTTGTTCAGGTCCTCCAGCTCCTTGGAGAGCATCTCCTCCTTGTCCGTCTTCACGCCGAAGCGAGAGATGGAGCTGTTGGAGAGGCTGGGCCCGTGAGACACCTTCTTCACGCCGCTGATCTGAGTCATCAGCTGCTGCTGCTGTTTCTTCTTCTTCTCCCGCGACTTGTTGGGAGTCGGAGACGAGATCTCCACGTCGTTCGGTTTTTCTGCGGAGGGAGAGGTAGAGAGAAGGGGGAGAGAGAGGGAGAGAGTTAGATTACCATTCATTACTTGTCCCTGACACAGCGAAGTCTCTCTGTTTTCAATTTCCGGACTTTAACAATGAGCTCCGACTGTGATGTGTAAGACTTTGTACCCAGGTGTGTGTGAGACTGCCAGATGCACCTGCGTCAGCTCGCACGGGAGAATAGACTCATTCACTCATGGCTCTCTCTCTCCCTAAATCTCCTGCTGTTTCTCTCTCTCTGTCCATCCCCCCTCCCTCCCCTCCCCCTCTCTCCCTCTCTCTTTCACAGCGGTCCTTTCAGTCTTTCACAGCAGGTGGTTCTCATCTCTCCTCCTGTTCTCCTACTCTGAAAGGTCAGCCATTGACAGGCCCGGAGGGAGAGAGGGAGAGAGGGAGAGAAGGAGAGCCCCATAGAGAAAAAGGGTGGCACTGCCCAGAATGAACACAACACACACACACACACACACACACATCTAGATGTCTTGCTAGTAGATCCCACTGATCAGCGAAGCCTCAGCTCAGCGCTCTACCATCAGCCTGCCTCCTCCGCAGAGGGTTATTCAATTACCGCTCTCTCTCTCTCTCTCTCCCTCTCTCTCCCTCTCTCCTTCAGCCGTAATTGAGGACGGGCGATTAAGCACGCTCTAACATGTGCTGCGTAGGAAATGAGGGGAGAGCAATAAACTGGCCTGTTATTCATTATGGCCATCATTATCATCATCACACACACTGCCACACACACACACACACACACACACACACACCACCAACGAGACAGGGTCTGGTGTCTAGTCAGACACGCCACCGATCCCTCTCTCTCTTTCTCCCACGATTCCCAAATGATTCCTTTCTACCATTCCCGAACACACAACGAGTTTGAATTCCCAGCATGGGAATGCTTCCCATCTCGTCTGGTTTGACATGTGCCTTCTGCACTGACTTGTTCTGCCGAATCTACACTTTTGTTGCAGGTGTCAGACGGTCACATGTCTGTCTGTCTGTCTGTCTGTCTATCCCTCCGTTCTTCCTCTCATCCCCCTCTCCTTTCTTCTCGTCACGTTTATTCCGTCTGAATAATCACCTCCCGCCCGCTCCATATGCTCCCAGTGAGAGCCAGATGCGGGGGAGGGAGAGAGAGACAGAGAGAAAGAAAGAGAGAGAGAGAGCGAGATAGAGAGAGAGGGAGGGAGAGAGAGAGAGCAAGAGATGAGGGAGAGAGCAAGCGAGAAACGGGGATTTGAGGGTTTTTTAGTTCCCTTCATGAGTTACCCTGTCGTCCTGGTAACGGTAGAGATCCAATCAGATCATTATGGGATGGATGAGTGTAGCGGGCAGCTGTGAGAGTTAACTGCTGCACTTGATTGGCTAACACACATACACACGCCACCATCCCCCAGTCCCTCAGCCTAATATGATGCATTCATTTCTGATGATGCTGATGAAGGGATAAACCAGGGGTTTGACAAGGGATTACACACTGACCTCAACCGCAAAACAACATCAATGGTCAATGGTGTGTGTGTGTGTGTGTGTGTGTGTGTGTGTGTGTGTGTGTGTGTGTGTGTGTGTGTGTGTGTGTGTCTGTGTGTTGTATGGGGAGAGAGAACGATAAGTGTGCTTTCACAGAGGAAAATGAATAATCCCAGCCCAGGGTTTGGTTCAGGCTAGGACAACTGGCCAGCTGCCTGTTTCTCCTAATGGCTTTCTAAGGTCCCGTGTGAATGGTGAACCAGCCTGCTCCCACTCCCACTCCCACTCCAGCCCACAGGGGACCACACACTAAGAGATTCCTGTGCCTCTGCAGTGCCTTCCCTTCCTCAGCCAGGGAAAGATGGAAAAAGGGGGGGATGAGGAGGAGGAGAGGAAGGAGGGGGTAGGAGAGGAGGGAGCGGGTAGGAGATGTCTCCACTGAGTGAGATACACCAACTAAGGGATGAGTCACTGAAGCGTCTGCTCAGCTTTCTGAGAGGGGCTTCCTCCAGCGCACCTCTACCGCAGGCAGACCCCCCCCCCCCCCCTCTCTCTCTCTCCCCCCCTCCCCCCTCTCTCTCTCCCTCCATCTCCCCCCTCCCATCCCATTCTGTCTCCAGTCGTTCCTCTCGGTAAGAGGATCCTGCGTAGGAGAATCCACCGAGGACCAGATAGGACCGGATTCGGAGCGCATACATACGCAGATGTACGAAGCTCCGGGGGTCCGGTCCACGCTGTCTGTCTGTCCCTGTCTGTCTGTCTGTCTGTCCCTCTCTGTCTGTCTGTCTGTTCCATCTGTCTGTCTGTCCCTATCTGTCTGTCTGTCTGTTCCATCTGTCTGTCTGTCCCTCTCTGTCTGTCTGTTTGTCTGTCCCACCTGTCTGTCTGTCCCATCTGTCTCTATCCTCGATATCGACAGCCCTCCCTCTCTCTCTCCCTCTCTCCCTCCCTCCCTCCCTCCCTCCCTCTCTCCACTGACTCTGATGCCGACTAACAAGCTCACCTGTCAATCAAACCAAGGCAGAGGCACGTCACATAAAAGTGTGCAGCAGCCATTTTAACTATCTGACCGTTTCCTATCAGGTTGTGTTTTTAATGAGCATGTTGACAGACCAGCTCTGCGTCATATCAACATAAGCCAAGCTAATGGCGCAGCAGTGTTCTACAGTACACTACACCCCCGCAGTAAACCAGCCAGAGCCAGCTCAGCCAAAATGGAGGCTTTGCATGTGGATACACAGCACATACGCACTGCAGTATGGTACACACTGTGTGCGTGGGCGTGTGTCTGTGCATGTGTGTGTGTATATATGTGATGTGTGTGTGCGCTAGAAAGTATCTATATCTTTCTAAGTGTTTATGACCATGAGTGACCCGGCAAATGTATACATATTTTGAGAATTTTCCCAGGCTGTGTGTGTGTGTGTGTGTGTGTGTTTAACTGTGTGTGTGCGTGTGTGTGTGCGTGCGTGTGCTTGTGCATGTGTGTGTGCGTGTGTCTGTGTGTGCATGCGTGTGTGTGTGTGTGTGTGTGTGTGTGTGTGTGTGTGAGAGCTGAATTTACCTAGGAAGGTGTTGGAGATGAACTCGGACACCTGGTTGCCGGAGCGACTCATCTCTGATAGGTGTGTCAGCTCCCGATTCAACATTCTCTTGAACTGGAAAAAAGAGGGAAAGACAGGAATATGGTCAGTATCCGGACGGAAAAAACCTGGGAGAGATGACGGAGCAGGAATCCATGGAAAAACAGCGTCACCGCTGCTCATACTCATGCTTTAATCATATTGTTGACATTTTAAAATTCCAAACATCCCTAAACATAACACACAATCTGAGTAGTGATATGGAAATACATAATTCATAGTTTTATCATATCAATGTGCAAAAAAACGAAACCCCTGTAGAATCATATAACGTACGCAGTCTGGCCATTTTCACATTTCTATTTTACAGCTCATATGGCAGGAGGGGAATCCTATAGGCAGGAGAAGCATGCAGACAACCAGGCAGGGGGTGCATGGCGCTCAGGGGAGACACAAACACTGCAGCAGCTTCTGTCTGTATACGCCAGAGACAGAGGCAAGATGGAGTCTCAGCCTGTCAGTAACACACACCATCTCTATCTGTCAGACCACCCAGGACCACCCAGGACCACACCGCCTCTACACCACGGCACCAACCCACCACACACGCACAGCTCTACCCAGGTCAGATACCCCCTAAAACATGACCACAATACCCTAAAACATGACCACAATACCCTAAAACATGACCACAATACCTTTAAACATGACCACAATACCCTTAAACATGACCACAATACCCTTAAACATGACCACAATACCCTAAAACATGACCACAGTACTAAAAAAAAAGCTCTTATTTGAGCAGTGCCCCCCAGCCAAAACACTTAAGACACACACTCATCTACATAGGTAGACATGCATCCTAATGGAACACCCCCCCCCCCCCCGGAGAACCGATGCTAAGTGAGCGGTAGCATACACACCTTAATGTAACCCCAAGACACAGACAGCAGGTAGTTAGCTTCAGGCATTTTGGACCCCGTTGTTTCCTCCCTACAGAGAGCCAGCAGCAGAAGCGCTATAATCCACCGCGGTCAGCAAACAACAAGAGAGAGGCAGATGAGTGGGATTCCTTTAGCGCAAAGAAAATCCCCCTCTTCTCTCCTCTTCTCTGTCTCCCTTTCTCACTCTCTGTCTGTCTCTCTCTCTCTCTCTCTCTGTCTGTCTTTCTCTCCTGTTCTCTGTCTTAACGGCTAAGCGAACAGCCCAGGGACAGATCACGCTCCCTCTCAGTGCAGGGCCAGCTCAGGGTCTCCATGGCTATAGCTGTTGGAAGGAGGAGGGGAGGGGAGGCAGGCAGGGTGCTGTAAGCCAGGGTTCGGGAGCTCCGTGCTGGGTAGGGAGATCCACCGAGCTGGGCTGCAGCTGGAGCTATGGAGCTGGAGCTGAGAGGGGGCTCTGAGCACGGATGAATAATGGAGGAGGAGGGGGACGAGGGGAGGAGGGAGGGAGGGAGGGAGGGACGCTGTGATGGAGAGAAGAGTAGGAGGAGAGGAAGGAAAAAAAAAGAAAAGCGTTGCGATGCTCATCTGACTGGAGGGGGGGATCCTCCTCTGTATTAGTCTCGCACCACTGCTCACTGCTGCAGCTCTCTCTCTCTCTCCTCTCCCCCTTTCCTCTCTGTCTGCCCCCCCCCCCCTAGTCTGCCAGCCCCAGCAACACGCTCCACACAGCACACATGATTTGACAGAAAGTGGAGGGGGGAGCCCCCAGCACAGCACAGCTCAGCTCAGCTCAGAACAGCTCAGCTATGTGTGTGTGTGTGGGAGGAGGGGGGGTGGGGGGGAGGGGTGGGATACAGAGGATTCAGGATGCCCTCCTCTCCTCCTCCTCCTCCCCTCTTCCTTTCCTCTCCTCTCCTCCGCCATTGCAGATATCCCATTTCATCCCTCCTCCCTTACCAGGGAATGCCTCTTTTTATCTGAAAGGCGGAAGACCCCGGGACCAGTGGCTGCTGTTTCAGCCATTTTCTATGAGGCTCTGGTGAGGGAGGCGGGCTGTTGCTGTACCCCCCCGTGCAAGTAATGGTGCAAATGAATACCGAGCACGTGTTTAAACATGAGGACGGATCTAACCCCCTTTGATCACATCTCTCTGTCTCTCTCTGTCTCTCCTTCTCTCTCTCTGTTTTGCTGACTTCTCAGCAGGGTCAGTGTGGCTGTTCATTATCCACAGACCATAATAACATGGAAGGTTGTCTGGGGTGTTTGCGCAAAGGCTATTTTTACACCCCTGGCGAGAGAACGAGAGAGAAAAAAACAAAGCAGAGAGAGAGAGAGAGAAAAAAAAGAGAGATGGTGGATAATTGCATTTTTTTTTATTTATTTTTTTTACCAATTTGGGTGACATCACCCACCGACTCTCTCCCCGCTCCTCTCTGTGTACCGCCAATTACCAGAAAAGCCCAACGCCATGGCAACAGCGTCACATGACCGGCGCGGAGGCAGGCGGGTGCCTGGCGGGTGTTTCAGCGTGAGGTTTCCCCCTCCGAAAGAATGCCAGAGCCGTCACGAGGACACACCACTGCTCACTGCTGACTGAAAATCACTAGACCTTTCTCTCTCTCTCTCTCTGCCTCCCTTCCTCCCTCCATCCCTCACTCTCTGCCACTTACATGTCAATTTCTCTCCCTGCTGCCACTTGCAAACACGGTCATTAATCTTCATGTCTCGCCAGTGGCTCCGAATCAATGATCTGCCCTTGGAACAGGTGTAAACACTACAGCAGAACACACACACACACACACACACACACACACACACACACACACACACACACACACACACACACTGTACCGTCCAACTGTCTCATCAACACATTTCTATGCACACACAATTCTTGATGTGTGTGTTGGTTCATTTTCCAGAACCAATATCTAGGGCTGAGGAAGCTTCATAATCAGAATAATATGAATCGAGTTCTTCCGTACCTAACGAACTAAGAATTTCAAGTCATCAACAATCATCCCATCCCAGTTGAGAGGTTGAGAGGACACTTCAGGGCGTGAGAGAGTTTGTCTTGTATAACTCATCTCATCTGCATCGTGTGTGGATGGTGGTGAAACGCTCTCCTACGAGAGCTCCCATCTCAAGGAAGCGGAAAACAAAACTTTCCCAAGAGCCTTCGATCGGAAGGCATACGTGTTTGGAATGATGAGGGGGAGATCAAAGCTCCGCTGAGAAGATGCAGGATTATCCTCCCACTGCAGAGAGAGACGGAGAGAGAGAGAGGGAGCGGGAGGGAGGGAGGGAGGGATAGACAAAAGGAGGAGAAGAATCCCTCTTTATATAATACTTTGCTGCATAAGAAATAAGAGACAAATAGCAGCGAGGGATGTCTGCAATGTGCTGGGGAGAGGAGCTACGGCACAGAAGCCCTCAGATACACACACACACACACACACACACACACACACACACACACACACACACACACACACACACACACACACACACACACACACACACACACACACACACACACACACACACACACACACACACACACACTGAACTAAGCCCCCCCGCCCCAAGCTCTTAACTTAACAACAACAACACTCACTTCTCATCAGCACTCAAACCCATCCACACACAGCATCTGTGTGTCACATCTCTGTCCCACACAAACGTACGCACGCCACTCTCACACACACACACACACACACACACACACACACACACACACACACACACACACGCCTGCCCATGCATGTATGTGTGCTGCAGTAGCCCTGTGTCTTCCCTTCCTCCCCTCCTCCTCCCTCATCCCACTCTCCCTCCCTCCTCTCTCTCTCAGTGTTGATGTGTTTAGGGATCCCCCACCACCAGCGCCCAGCCTTAATGAAGGTCTGAGAGCTCAGTGAGGGAGAGTTAATATTTGATGAGAGCTGATGCTTCATTCAGATAATATGGGAGCGGAAAAGGGAGCCTCTTTAGCTCCTGCTGAGAGCCTGACACTGGATCCCACCGCGAGAGAATGGACTCTGATAGCCCTGTAGGAAGCTCTCTCTCTCTCTCTCTCCTCTCTCTCTCTCTCTCGACTCTGTAACCTTTCTCTCTCCACTGTCGCCTTCATTCTTCATCTCTCTCTCTGTTCTCCCCCTTCTCCCCCCCCCCCTCCCCTCTCTCTCTCTCTCTCGGAGAGCAGTTGCTGCAGGGGGTTCAGCAGAGCGGCTCCGCTGCTGTGCTTCCCAGGAGGCTGTGCAGTGGAGGTGAATGGCGATGGCATTTCATTGTGAAAAAAAAAGAGAAGAAGTCTCTCCATTCAGAGATGATTCCATAGGACAGGACACAGTGGAGGGCAGGCAGTCAGGCAGACAGGCAGACAGACAAGCAGGCAGGCAGGCAGGCAGTCTTTAAGCCCACACACTGACTGATTCTCATTAATACTGGAGACCTGGAAACACTGCACCTCCCATACCCCATCATTGTCTTCTGATATCATTCAGCTTTCAGCCACTAGTGGGCGCTGAACACACTTCAAGCCCTACTCCAGCCCACTGCTTCAAACTAAACCAACTACACTTCTCAGCCCTTCTCATCAGTGTTCAGTGGACACGGTGGATCATCTGAGAGCCAGAAACTGAAACAAGAACAATATGACTCCTCGTCAACATGAGCCGAAAACTTGACATTTATGGAACGTTCCAGTGTATTGATTTAGGCAGAACACTTTCATTGCTTCAGTGCCAGGAAATGTTATCTGATTGCATTGGATTCCCCCTGCCTGGCCAAACAGATGACGCAGAGTGATTGCACACAGGCTATGGGGGTAATATAGAGGGTGACATAACTTTCCCAGGGAAAAGGGAACCAGTTGACACAGAACGAGAGAGAGAAAGAGAGAGAGAGAGAGAGATAGAGAGAGAGATAAAGAGAAAGAGAGAGATAGAGAGATAAAGAGAAAGAGAGAGATAGAGAGATAAAGAGAAAGAGAGAGAGAGAGATAAAGAGAAAGAGAGAGAGATAGAGAGATAAAGAGAAAGAGAGAGAGAGTACAACCCTGAGAGTCCGGATCCACCCTACCCCTCACTTCCTCTGACTCAGTCACGCCTGGCTCACAGCACTGCTGCTACTGGGTGTGCGTGTGTGTTTGTGCGTGCTTGTGTGTGCATGCATATGTGTGTGTGGTGTGTGTGTGTGTGTGTGTGTGTGTTTGCGCATGCATGTGTGCATAGGTACAGTATACCATCATGAGCCCAAAAATGACAGAGAGAGAGAGAGAGAGAGAGAGAGAGAGAGAGAACGAAAGAGTGAGGGATAGAGAAACATTGAGCAACAAAGACTGAGAAACCGCAAGAAAAAAAAAAAAGAGAGAGAGAGAGAGAACAATAAAGAAAGAAAGAAAGACACATAAGTAAGGGCAAATTACTCAATGCACACATCTGACACTTCTCTGAGCTGAGTATTTCATTTCCAGTCATCTGTGCCTGTCAGAAACTCTCAGAGGTCAGATGTGGTGAGCAGCTCTGCTACAGATCAATCAGCCACGCTGCACAAACACACTGGTTTAACCTTTAGGTGTTAAACAACACCTCAGAGTGGTGTTGACTCTTACGCATGCCACGAAACAGCCACAGAAACACAACACAGAAATCGACAGGATTCTCACAGTTCACAACCACAGAAACACACGGCCTCCGAAATACACAGCAGGAATAACAGCCGAAAACATCTGAATTCAAACAATGATCACGTGTTTTTTTTTTGTGGTTATGTTTCTGTAAGACCTCTTTTGTTGGGGGTATTACGAGGACTTGGAGATATTCCAACTGGTCAAAGTCTAGATCCAAATTCATAATCAAACCAAACAACGTGTGTTGATGATAAAATACAGCACACAGGCATTGCCCTGCACTCCTTGGATGAGCTGTGTGTGTGTGTGTGTGTGTGTGTGTGTGTGGGAGAAGATCTCCAGCGATGGAGAAGATGTCTGGACCGGGAGGGCTTGGCTGCACGGCATGGACACTCTCCCTATTACCTCACGCTGTTTTGACTTTCGATCCCCCTCAGAGATAACACAGAAAGAAAAACAACCTCGCTCTGTCGTTCATACGCCTGTTCTCTCTTTTCACACGTCTTTCTCACCCACCATCCGTTCCACAGAAAAGGAAGCAACAACGACGTAACCACTACACGTCAATAACATGGAACAGCTGAATGAAACCTCATACAAACTTTCAAAACTCTCGAAAAACTCCCAAAACTTTAGAAAACAATTCCACTCGGCGAGACGTTTTAGCTAACTTGTTAACTCTAGTCATAATACAGAAAGGCAACTGGAGGATAGTTAAGCCCATGTGCAGGGCATTAGCGACCAGCGCTACACAGAGAAAAGCATCTCGCTCCTGCAGCTTTGACCAGAGCAGGACTCTGTTGCATACCTCCCAGGCAAGACAAAGGACCTGCATTGCAGTACATTCAATCACACTGATGATGATATTCATATATTACAATGGAAGCCAAAATACGCAGCCCTATGAAGACTTCCAGACAAACAAAGCACCTTTTCTTTTTTAAAAAAAAACCAATTCCAGCTTAATTATTAACGGATAGCAGCAAGCAGTGCCTAAATCATGAGTGAACTAACTTTGGCAAACTCAGAAGCAACTGCGTACAGTACAACAACGTGAGGAAAAAAACATGAGAGAATAAAATAACTTTCTAAAAAACTCTTGTGAAAAGCTTTTAAATCGATAACGCAGCGTGACCATCCATCTCAAGACTCTGAGAACCTCACCTTTCTCCAGCCGTTCAGTTTCCCTAGCTTTCTCTCTTTCTTGTCGAAGCAGCAGGCTCCCATCTTGGTGCGAGCGGTTCGGGCTAAGTCCTGTAAAGTGTCGGAGCTGCGGCTGCAGCAGCTGTATGTACTGACAGAGTGAGTAAGGGCCAAGCCTCGACTCTGACGTGGGGAGGTTGGGAAACGCGATAGCTTCACTGACTCACATTGAGCTGTGATCTCTGACTACACGCAGCGCCTGACTGAGTGTGTGAGTGTGTGTGTGTGTTTGAGTGTGTGAGTGTGTGTGTGTGTGTGTGTGTGTGTGTGTGTGTGTGTGTGTGTGTGTGAGTGTGTGTGTGACTTCTGCCCGACGCACACACCCCCTCTGTGTTGGTTCCGCCTCCCTCACCCTGACACTGTGTTGCCAGCTCCCTACCCCAGTCGCTCCCCAAGCAGCATGGGGCAGACATGGCTCTCACTGTCAATAACATGACCGCTTTGATCATTCCACTATGACTCAGACCTCTCCTGATGGAAGTCTAAAACACTGGACTTCCGGAAAAAGCGCTTACAAAAGACAAGGACGGCTAGCCTAGTTTTCTCTTTTCTGACCCTGTTCAAACTCAAATCTAGGTGAAGAGATTCACAGCCCCCCGGGGGGGGGGGGGGGGGGGGGGGGGGAGAACAGGAGAACTTTGAATTGTCCGTGACACCTACGGGACGAGTCTGAACGCGACCACATCACTGACGTAGACACTCAGACCTCGGTGGGAAAGTTCAACACACTTCACCTTGGGCGTAAGTAGCTAGAATCACCGTTAAATGACACGCTTTAGAAGGTCACCTCTTTTTTTTGACTGGAACACAGGTTTCAAATGGCGTCAGAGGGTTGAATATTAGTCTCTGGAACCTTAAAGCCGAGTCATAGTCTGAAAACCGTTATGTAGGTTTGGATTCTGTTTATGACAGTGGATGGGCTGTCAGGGTTGGTCTCACGGTGAGACTGAAGGTTGTGTAACACTGTACAGTGTACAGTAGAAATAAGGCAAGGAGACCATCGTTAAAGATGGTGCTGGGAAACACACACACACACACACACACACACACACACACACACACACACACACACATGCATGCATGCAGACACACATACACATGTGCAAAGGGGCACACATACACACACACACACACACACACACACACACACACACACACACACTTCTTCCATCCGGACCAAGCCAGGTGTCAGGTTGTGGTCGAAACTGTCTAATCTCAATTTCGAACAAATTTTCAGACCAACCAAACTCAAAGATGAAACAGGTCAGTGGGGTATTCACACACACGCGTGCATGCGCACGCACGCACACACTCACACACACGCACGCACGCACACACACACACACAGATGCAAACAGACCAATGGGAGGCCCAACTCACCATATCCTCTCCCCCTAGTGTGTGTAGGACAAAGGGTCTCTGGTCCATGACAGGTATGTTATCTCTCATCACAATGACTGAACAGGGAGCAGAACAGAGCCAGTCCTGCCTTAAAGGACATCAGCACCACAGGGAGATCCCTGACAGGGACTGGGACAACACTGTCTGAGTCAGCATGGATCAGTGGCATGTACGTCAGTCATATCAGCCAAGCATTCAGTCCTCCCATCACCCATCACTGACTGTGCCAGCCTCCTTCTCTGGCGGCGTGACTGTTTGTTTATGTGACTGTGTGTCTGTGTGTCTGTTTGTCTGTGTGTCTGTGTGTCTGTGTGTCTGTGTGTATGTGTGTATGTGTGTATGTGTGTATGTGTGTCTGTGTGACTGTGTGACTCTTGATTTCTCTGTTTACATATAATCTCCTATTTCCCTGAGCAGAGAGGAGGGAATACCCATGCCGTCTGTCTGTCTGTCTGTCTGTCTGTCTGTCTGTCTGTCTGTCTGTCTGTCTGTCTGTTTGCCTGTCTGTGTGTGTGTGTGTGTGTGTGTGTGTGTGTGTTTACCTCATTGGCTCTGTGACTCAGTTTCAATGTCCGTCTGGCTATCCCTGTGGAGTGTGTGTGTGCGTGAGTGTGAGTGTGTGTGTGTGTGTGTGTGCGTGCGTGAGGATGAGTGTGAGGATGAGTGTGAGTGTGTGTGTGCGTGAGTGAGTTCCTCCATTGTTGCTTGGGGAAAGTCCCCTGTGTCCTGCACGTGTCCTGATGACGACACCAATGGGAGAAATAAACAGGACCATTAACCCTGTCCCAAAGCATGATGGGAGCTCTATTGTAGTCTGCAGCGGGGGATTCAGGAAGGAGACAGGAAGAAAGAGTCACACAGCCGAAGGGTCCTCAGCATCCCTGCTCCGCACACACACACACACACACACACACACACACACACACACACACACACACACACACACACACACACACGTTCTGACTCTCTTCCCCTCATGTTTATTGTGCTGACCCAGTGCAGGATCCCTGCCTTCCTGTTGTGCAGATTTGAGGAAAGTAATGAGCTTATCCCCTGTTTCTCTGACAACAACAGACTTATCCAAACATTGGCTTCTCCTGCTGCACTCAACACCACAGACCTGACACATGCACGTGTGTGTGTGTGTGTGTGTGTGTGCGTGTGTGAGCGTGTGTGCATGTGTGCAGGTGAGCGTGTATGTCTAAACATCCTACACATCCGTCACATACAGTACAGCAGAGTCGAGGACATGCAGTACACAGTACACAGTACACAGGTTGCTGAGCAGCCAACCACCAGGAGCAGAGACACACAGTACAGCAGGACAGACATGAAGAGACCTGCCAGTCCTCACTACCTACAGTCCTCTGCTGTACCGTTCCTCACCGTTCACAGGCAGGCAGGAACGCAGCCCAGCAGAGAGGAGAGGAGAAGAGGAGGCAGGCTTCTCTCTCTCTCTCTCTCTCTCTCTCTCTCACTCACTGCAGACCCGAGAGCTGCCCCTCACCGACACACATACAATGTCAATGTCGAGGGTTTTTTTACTTGGAACAGCAGTGAACGTACAAAAACAAACAACAGCGGCTTCCATAAAAGGAGACGTGTTCAAGGAGAAGTGACAAAACGAACGAACGTGGGAAGGGGAGCCCTCCCTTACAAGCACACTCTGTGAGGGACCTTGAGATTTACGACCCAGCTCTCTCTCCCCCCTTAACCCCGGCAGCAGCGACGGGTGTAGACCGTCAGTCTGGAGAGGACTAACAGGACTCAAGGGGCCAGTTTTCCCCCCAGACACAGGTTAATCGTAGTCTTGGACTAAATCACTTTCTCAATAGAAAATCCCCATCCAAACATGCCATTTTAGTCTAGGATTAAGCTTCATGTATGTCCCGATGTATGACCAGCCCTGGGGGGGAGGCCGGGGGGGGGGGGGGGGGGGAGTCGAGGAGGTGAACGTCTTACCTTGTTGGAGGCCATGTCGCTGACGGAGCGGTAGGTCTGGATGGTCTCCAGCTGGTCCAGACACCAGTCCAGCTCCTCCATGGTCTCCATGGCCAGCTTCTGGTATGACTCGTCTGTGAACAGGCACACAGACACGTAGTCAGGGCAGGGGCAGGAGCAGGAGCAGGGAGGGCAGGGGCAGGAGCAGGGAGGGCAGGAGCAGGGAGGGCAGGGGGGCGGCGGCTGCATGGCGGCCGGGGGCGGCACAGGGGGCACGCGGCCGCTGCGCTCCTTCATCATGGGTGAGGGTGAGGGGGAAGCTATCGCTAACGCGCGGCGAGAGGGAATGAAGCGGGACTCCACACACAGCTGCACTCTCTCACTCACACACACACACACGCACACACACACACACACATACACACACTCACTCACTCTAAGGTGTTTTTTTTCTGCTCCTCTCTCTTCGCTCTACTCTTTCTCTCTCCCCCCTCCCTCTTTCTCTCTCGTTTCCTCACTGATACACACACTGCGCCCCCCCCACACACACACATCATTTACATAAACTCAGCCCCCAGCACAGGAAACCGGACCCCTCTCTCTCCGTCAGAGGGAGAAAACAGACACCTCCTCATCTCCTTTACTGCACACACACACACACGTGCGCGCGCAGACACACAGACACACAGACAGCATAAAAGCACATTTAACTGCTCGCTCTGGTGTTAAGGCTGAACACATCTACAGTCCTTGGATTTCTGTAACAAGCTGTAACCTATATATCTATATACCTATACTGATTATCTGAACATTGACAACCCACACCCTCCCTAAACATACCACAACTCTGAGAAGGTAATGAGATCACTACAGCATCCTGCAGCCAACATCCCCAGACGCACCATCAACACTGGGTTACCTCTTTGCACACTGCAGTGTTGTGTGACTGAGCTTCCTAAACATCACATCCTTTAATACAGTGCAGATACCAGACGTAGGTAGGCTACATTGACTCAACAGCCCACAGTAACACATCCACGTCCAACTGAGTCAGTGCTGGGAGACGTAGGCTGTGGGGGAGAGAGGAGGAGGAGGAGGGGGGGGGGGGGGGGGGGGGGGGTTGGGGTCGGAAGGAGAAGGGGAGGTGGAGAGATGGGAGTGTTGGGGTTGGAAGGAGGGGGGGGGGGGGGGCGGGGGGGTTGGATCATTGCCCTCTCCCAGACCCAGACAGGCCAGCCCTTGTGCTGCCAGCTCTGTGTTCGGCTGTGTGTTCTGGGTCTCCTAGCTGCAGCACAACACTGCAGCCGGCCTGCGGTGGCCGCGACCTTAACGTGGCCGCGTAGAATGTTCCCCGGCGCTCTGATCTCCCCACCTTCAAAGAACGCGGCGTGTTTGCTCTCCCAAACATGAGAGAGACGCGGCATTCCACCCGCCCCCCCCTCCCCTGCCTCCCGCCCTCCGCCCCCGCTCTCCCCTGCTACAGGAGAGAGACTCAGGCCTCCAGGCTGTTTGCAAACTCAATCAAACCCTTCCCCTGGAAACGCAAGGGTTGGGAATGGGGATGGGGCTGGACTAAACCCTGGAGCAGAGTGGAGTCCTGTTCTGGAAGGGTAGTGGTCTCTGATACCTCAATGTTTCTCCACACTCACTATATAGGCTAGATCTAGACATACACTAACATACAGATGATCCACATAGATAACACAAGCATTATTTCTGTGGTTGTTGATAGAGTCTAAGTCTAGTGTACTTGACCTGTTACATGCTCTCTGTTTGTGAAGAGGTGCTACACAAATAAAATACATTATTATTACTGGTCTACCAGCTTTCTTTCTATCATATACAGTGCCTTGCCCTTAGCAACTTAGCATACTGTGTGTGTGTGTGTGTGTGTGTGTGTGTGTATGACACTGTACAGTCTAACTACTGTACCTTCACTAGTAATCCCCAATGACCCACTAAGATAGCAGAAACATTATTCCTATGGTCATTCAAAGAGTCAGTCAAGGGTACTAGCCTCAGATTTATTTATGTTCAGTAGTACAGCGATTCACCACCTCCACTGACCAGCCATCCAGCCAGCCAGCCATACAGCAAGTTTCTCAAAACTAAGCAAAATCACTAACAAAGTGTCTACAACATGCCATTTACATAACAAATATAGATCTGGTTCCAAAAACCCAATCCCATCCTTTAGTCCTCTCCATTCCTCACAGTCCCACTTCCCTGGCTTATATCAGAGAGCCAAGGTGAAGGCCAATCTCAATCAGGGGCTTAATCTGTTATGGGTCTGGGTCTGGGTCTGGATCTGGGTCTGGATCTGGGTCTGGATCTGGGTCTGGGTCTGGGTCTGGGGATGCCATGGGACAGACAGCCCAAATGGTGGAAGATTTCATCACGGGTAAACACGCTTAGGAAGCTGACTAAGGCATGACGGTGTACACAACACGGCTTAACACATGACCATCACACTGAGCAGAGAGAGATGAG
>NC_139660.1:18994841-19002341 GCF_951799395.1 Argentina silus | reverse complement strand
TGCTGAAGCACGGCGTCAAGCATTGTGTCAATGAGAGAATAGCTGCGTGATGTCTGACTAACACCACAGAGAGAGAGAGAGAGAGAGAGAGAGAGAGAGAGAGAGAGAGAGAGAGAGAGAGAGAGAGAGAGAGAGGGATCCTAGTGATGGGTTTACAAGACCAAAGTTGTGTCAGACTATCAGGGAGAGAGAGAGAGAGAGAGCTCCGCTCAGGGAAATGATGTCATCATGTCATGATCATCAGTCTTAACCCAGTTGAATGGATGTCATCATCTCATTAACCAGGAAGGACACACTGTGGTAATGTGGTGTGAACTGACGTGATCAGTTCTAGTGAGTCGCAGAACCAACATCTGTTGAACAGCAGGGCTTGAACTACAGTATATCACATGGTGCCTCGGTTAAATATGGATGATAAAGGGTCTGAAATGTCCTCCAGTGAGAAGAGGGTTAGGGTTAGGGTTAGGATTAGGGTTAGGATTAGGGTTAGGGTTAGGGTTAGGGTTAGGGTTAGGGTCAACCTCACAGAGAGGCCTGGCGGTTTGTCCGTATACATTGGTAGGCGTACGAGACGTTCTGATTTCACACAAGGTAGTCAACAGTAAGTGCATTGACTGGGTCAAACATAACAGACCTAGTGTGTGTGTGCGTGTTGGTGTGTGTGTGTGTGTGTGTGTGTGTGTGTGTGCCTGTCCCTGTCCCTGTGTGTGTGTGTGTGTCTCCTCTACGCTCCCTGCCTCTGTGTGTTAGTCTCCTGCCGTCCTCTCACACACACTGCTCCCCCTGTCCTCCCTCCAGCTCCGGCAGGCTCAGAGGCATTCCTGTAAATATCCCGGATTTACTAGGGAACACCTCGGACCTGAAATGGCAAACCACGGGAAAACAGAGAGGCCAGCTTTAAATTGGTGGTGGCACGCATACCCCCCCCCCCCCCACCGAGTCATGCAACACAAATTAGCCCGTACCCCAGACCGGTCTCGACCCCCCACCCTCCTCTCTAGATTGATGGGTCCACTCCCCTCTGTTCACACACTTGCGCCCCCCCCCCTCCCCAAACTCCTAAATTAGAGGGACACTGGGAAACAGTGTTTGGCACGTGGGAGGTTCGCGTGAGGAGCTCCAGAGACTTCAGAGAGAAAGCTCATCCATGCTCAAAGACAAAACTGACATCATGTAGCCCGAGGGTCTACTGGGGCCAGAGGCTCGCTCTCTCTCTCTCTCTCTCTCTCTCACGGTCTCTCTATCGCTCTCTCTATTCTTCTCTCTCTCTCTCTCTCTCACACACCCACACCTTGCAAACACAACCACACCAACACACACCAACAGACTGCGCTTTGTCTGTTTACCTGATGTGAACTCCCACACTCAAGAGAAAGAGTATAGCCAGACCTTAATAGAGGCCATTCTCACAGTGTTCCCCAGCCCAATTAACACAGATCAGAAAACAACACAAAACCCTTCACCAAACCTCCATCTACTCTGTTCATGTTGGTGTTGTGGTTGTTTCCATCGCTCAGGAATGTTCAGTGTGCTACATTAGCATAGCATATGGTGGTGATGATGATGAGGAGGAGGAGGAGGATGACGATGATGTCAGAGAGAGGTCATTGGCTGACACAGCAGAAGTGGACCCTGTACTGCCCTGACCACAGGAGGAGAGGGGTGAGGAGAGGGGTGAGGAGAGGAGCTAGGAAAGGGGTGAGGAGAGGGGTGAGGAGAGGAGCTAGGAAAGGGGTGAGGAGAGGGGTGAGGAGAGGGTTGAGGAGTGGAGTGAGGAAAGGGGCTAGGAGAGGAGCTAGGAAAGGGGTGAGGCGAGGGGAGAGGAGAGGGTTGAGGAGAGGGGTGAGGAAGGGTGAGGAGAGACCATTCCAGACCTTTGACGATGTGTTTGCGTGTGATAGAGGATCAGTGTCTCTAGACACATGAGAAACGTATCGTCCTCAATTGACCTCTACCAGCAGGCCTCAGCATGGGATCGTGTGTGTGTGTGTGTGAGGGGTTTGTGTGTGTGTATATACATGTGTGTGTGTGTGTGTGTGATGCTGGGCACTTAAGGACACTCACAGAGTGCCATGCAAAATCAAATCAAATCAAAGGACTTGATGCGTTTAAGAACACTGGGCTTGTTTATCATTATTAACACCCTTGGACAGGCAGGTCTCCCTTCATAAACACATTCATTACTTCGACAGGACTTCCTGATTCAATCAAGGAACCCAAACAGCGACAAAACACCAAAGACAGGTTTGTATGTGGTGAACGCAGCTCCGTTTTCCAAGGCAGTGATTGTGAAATACAGGAAAAAACGTAATACAATCTGTATCATTCCATCAAACACATAACCTTCAGCGGTCATAAATGTCTCCAAGGTGTGAGGCGATGCGGTCCTGCTGTTCTTTGTTTGTTTTTCATTGTGATGCGGGAGGGAGCTGAAACCTCCTAGACTCGCTCTTTATCGTACCGTTGACAAACATTTGAAAAAAGGGGGAAATTTTTCTCTCTCTCTCTCTCTCTCTCTCATGCTCTACAAAGGAGGTAGGAGAGGAGGAGGAGGAGGAGGGTGGGGGGAGGGGTGGGGGGGTTAAAATGCTTCCCAAATAACCAAACAAAAGAGGCTGTCTGTGAAGCGGTGAGCGTCTGAATGCCTCTGCCCTGGGCTCTGTGGAGTCTGCTGGCAGGGGAACACTGGAGGGAAGGGCAGCTAGTCTACTTTATGACCGTGCTGACGTCAATGGCATAATTCACATACTTACTGGGTGCACGCTTCCAGCTTTCAGAGCCCTGCTGTAAAGGCTGGGCCGGGGTGAAAACCTGAGATGGAGTCTTCCCAGAAGCAAAAAAAACTGGAGCGGAGTTGGCACGGAAACGCACGTTGTTTTCGTAGCCAGACTGTTGATATTGGGAGAATTTGTGGAGCTTTTTCTCTGGATGTTTGATGAAGGGTGCTGTTTTATCAGGCACGGAATGTTCAACCTTAGAGTGACATGTGGCTCCGTTGATAGAGAGTATTAGAGGCAGATGGTTTTGAGTTTTTAATGTGAAGTACAGATGGCATGAAGGGACAAACATGTGTGGTTTCTGAGATAATTCTGTGGGTTAAGTATGCTCTGACGTACTGAAGTACACTGAATGAAACTGTCTGTTGTCTATGAAATCAGCAGCAGGCACTTTGTGTTAGTGTGTGTGTGTGTTTGTGTGTGTGTGTGTGTGTGCGTGCACATGTGTGCGTGTTGCCAGAAGACCCAAGCAAAAGGGAAGTAATTCTTCCAACAAAAATGTGTCATAATAAAATAGAAGTGCCCGTTGTTCACACACACACACACACACACACACACACACACACACACACACCTTTCCACATGTCTGCTTCAAATAAAGACAGAGATACTGAGGAACTGTCGGTTTTTGACGCAGAGGTAGATTCTTCCTAAGAACTCCTCTCCTTCGACACACACACACACACACGACACACACACACACACCCACACCCATATCCCCCCCCCCACACACACACACACCCACACCCACACATTCTAGACCTTTCCCCTAATTCTAAAAGAAGGGAGATTGATAACCCTACACAGGTTTGAGAAAGGCTGTCCTCTCAGGCTATGCTGCACCCTCCCTGTGCCAGCAGCAGCTGCTCAACATAACCCTGCTGGGTGGAGAGGAGAGGAGGGGAGGGGAGGGGAGGAGAGGAGAGGAGAGGAGAGGAGAGGAGAGGAGAGGAGAGGAGAGGAGAGGAGAGGAGAGGAGAGGGCAGACGTGTCATGTCTGGAGGCAGGGCTGGTATTGGAGGCTTGTTTGTGACACTGGAGACATGTAGGGCAGGGGGACACAGGAGGCACAGGGGGGCAGTGCCAGCAGCTCTACCAGAGGTCTCTCATTCCTGCCCCAACCCTCCATGCCTCTCCAGCGCCTGACTGATACCTGACACTCGGGGGGGGGGGGGGGGGGGGGGGGGGGGTAACCTGTATACTGTAACCTGTATACTGGATAACCCCTCATCCCCATGATAACGCTCTACAAGACCAGAATGGGTTAAAGCATTAGAAGTTGTATGACCTGCATCAGTCTTTCCACATGGCAAAACCACACACGGTTGTTGACGCAGAGGTAGATTCTTCCTAAGAACTCCTCTCCTTCGACACACACACACACACACACACACACACACACACACACACACACACACACACACACACACACACACACACACACACACACACACACACACACACACACACACACACACACACACACACACACTAGGTTCCCATAAACTAGGTTCCCATAAGGTTCATGCAGAGGACAGAAGAAGATAGATATCTTGAAATCACTTTGAGTGTACAGAAAGTCCAGTTCCCCTCAATGACAGTGTACCATAGAGACAACAGAGTCTACCATAGAGTCTTCAACCAGACACACACATTCACTGGAACATGACAAGCAGGCTTCAGACAGGGCATCCAATGAGAACACTGCAGGGAAAAACACTGACACATTGTCTCAGATTCAAGATAATGTGGTGATGAGTTCACCTGTTATGTAATGTACCGCCCCCACACACACACACGCACGCACGCACGTACGCACGCACGCACGCACGTACGTACGCACATACACACACACTGAGGTCACTGTCACCGCGGGAGTTTTCAGTGAAAGCGTTCACACACACACACACACACACACACACACACACACACACACACACACACACACAGATACACACTCACACAGATACACACACTCACACTCACACACTCACACACTCACACTCACACTCAAACACCATAGGTTGGCAAGGGAGACGGAGGGCAGGTGTTTTCTATCTGCGAGGCGCCCAGTATGGGGGGAATATCCCTGGCATCAGAGACAAGACCAAACAGTGGGAGGACCAACCCATGAACATAGAGTTCCAAACCATGGAAGTCATCCATCACCAGCTAAAGAGAGGAAAACAAATTCCAGGAGAGGAGAGGAGGTTTAAAGGGAGGTTATGTAACCGTCTCAGGTAGGTCTGGTGTGAGCCAAGATGGCGCTGTACGTCATCGCACACAGACTCTAGCAGCTGATTGGTTCAGCTCAGATGACAATGCTCGGAACGGTTGTCTTTGGGTGTGCTGTGCTGTGCTGTGCTCTCTCTCTCTCTCTCCCTTTCATTTCTCCATTCTTCTCCTGACTCACATAACAAACCAAACACAGAGATTAAAACATTCCACTGTCTGAAACAACACTGGAGTATGAATCAGTAACAGACGTCCGGTTATAGAATCAACAGAAGAATTACTGTATCTGATGAAGATACAAGAGAATGCATATCAAATCTAACTCACAGTCTCATTGGACCACGCGGCCAAATCATGTGTTGAACGCACGAGGGGGGGGCTTCTATTGGTGGGTTTCCAAAAGGGTCTTGGTCTAACATTCACGCAACCTAAGTGGTTGTCTCTGTGGACCCCGTTACTGTACCTACGAGTGTACAAAGAGTGTAAATGTGCTTGTTGGGCCAATACCTCACACACACGCACTCGCACGCGCGCACACACACACACACGCACACACACACACACACACACACATACAGAGTTAGAGTTGGATACCAAGCCTGGAAGAAAAATATTATTTGTGATGTCACCCTGTCTCCAAGAGTTTGAGCAAATAAACAGAGAGGAGATCTGAGATGGTGGCGGCAGGTTGGCAGGTTGGCAGGTTGGGGCGGGTAGGGGGGCGAGGGTTTGGGAGGAAACTGTGGTATTCCACACCTCCGCGGAGAGTAAACACCACTGGACATCAGTCAGAGAGCATCACACCGATGGCACTGTGACACACACACACACACACACACGCACAAACACACACCGAACACACACACACACACACACACACACACACACACACACACACACACACACTAGGAGTGAGACGTGCGTATGTGGACGTAGCGAGGGGTGTATGTATGTGTTTGAAGAGGAGGGAGGGAGAGTGGGAGGCTGTGTTATTGGTACAGGGTGGACAGACGGAAGAACAGTTAAACGCGCAGGCGGGAGGGTCAGCGCTGTGGCTTTCTGCAGGGCCGCGCTGCACACAGTTCCACTGACCAGTGTTTCCAGGGGATTTCTTTCATAGTGACGCATCGTGTCGACGGCAATGTTTTGACAGCCTGGGCGGTTGCCTTAGCAGCAGGAGGGATGGAAATGATGTCAACGTTGGCACAACATTGTCTCTGGGAGGAGGGGGGGGGGCGGTGACAGGGGGGGGGGCGGCATGTGCCACACAGCTTAGGCTGGCATGGCAGGGCAAGGCCATAGACTCTTAGGAAAAAAGGTTCTAAAAGGGTTTTTCATTTTGTTCCTGTAGGGGAACTCTTTGAAGAACCCTTTTGGGGTTCCGTGTAAAACCCTTTTGGGTTCCATGTACCGTAGAACTCTCTGTGGGAAAGGGGTCAACATAGAACCCGGTTCCCCTACAGAGACAAATGAAGAAGCCTTTTTTGGTACTAAAACTCAAACAATGTTTTCTAAGAAAGTGTACTCGGAGATCACAAGTCACAGGGGAGTCTGGGTAAAACAGATGCCTTGGAGCCATTGGCTGAGGCTGTGTGGTGCTGCGCATCGCCTTGGATACGAATTGCATGCAACACGACGGGTCGTGTTGAGCTCTGCAGCAACTTTAAACAAACACACTGCGGTGAGGTTCTTAGAGGGAGGTCTGAGGTGTGTGTGTGTGTGTGTGTGTGTGTGTGTGTGTGTGTGTGTGTGTGTGTGAGAACACTGTCATTGAAAACTCTCACGGTGACAGTAACCTCAGGCTAAGTACAGAAATCCCACACAGAAACCTCATTTGACCCAAAGAAAGAAGCAGAGAGAGAGAGAGAGAGAGAGAGAAGAGAGAGAGGAAGAGGGGGGGAGAGAAGAGAAAGAGAAGGGTAGGGGGCACCTCAGTTCAGCACAGAGCAGAAAAGCGCATCCTTTCTTAGCCATGAGAAAACAACTCTTAAGTCAATAAACAGTCAGTGTGAGAGGGGAGACAGCAGCCATTTTGAAAGCCGTCGCTGTGACTAGCAGAGACATTTGAGTGATACTGCTGACACCAGTCAGCCCCCAGTGTCTGCATGACACCAATTAAATGAAATTAAACAACAACAAAAACAACAACATGAGGGCATACCACAATATATCACAAATGACATTTACACACACTAAAGCGATGGCATAAGAATATGAAATAATGAATGTCCATAAAAAAGGTCAGTGCAGACTGTGTGTGTGTGTGTGTGTGTGTGTGTACATGTGTGTGTGTGTTTGTGTGTGGGTGTGTGTGTGTGTGTATGTTTGCACGTGTGTGTATTCGTGTGTGTGTGTTTGTTTGTGTGTGTGTGTGTGTATTCGTGTGTGGGTGTGTGTGTGTGTGTGTGTGTGTGTGTATTCGTGTGTGTGTGTGTGTATTCGTGTGTGTGTGTTTGTGTGTGTCTGTATTCGTGTGTGTGTGTGTGTG
>NC_139660.1:18987341-18989841 GCF_951799395.1 Argentina silus | reverse complement strand
GTCACTCCACAGAGCGACATACTGTACCGCACGTACACCGCATGCCACACATATAAACACACACACACGCACACAAACACACACACACACACACATATAAACACACACACACACACACACATAAACACATACATAAACACACACACAAACACAAACACACACCTCATACACATGCACATCCACAGAGAGGTCAGAAAACAGGGTCCGCTACAGTGCAGTACCCCTAGAGTAGTCCAGAGGTCAAGTACTTTCCTGTAAGTCTCCAGCTTACATTCCCTGGTGCATTCCTGACAGTTCTGCTCTCCTTATCATTCCATTCTTCTCCTCTCATCACCCCCCCCCCCCCCCCCCCCCCCCCCTCTCTCTCTCTTTATTTCCATCTTTCTTTCATCTCCTCCCGTTCTCTCTCCCTCTCCCTCCTCTCCGTGACCTCCACCGTGCATTCCTGCACGCTGGCCTGGCATTGTGCTTGCGGTTGGCGGTTGGCGGCGGGGCCGGCCGAGGATGGGCGTATTGAGTAACAGCCATAAAGAGGCTGGTGAGAGGCACTTCAGCGGCGGGCCTCGGGTCAGTACCGCCCCAGGTATTTATAGGAACCGCTGGCACCATTCGCCAGGGGCTGGAATAGAACAAACGGATCATGTGTTACCTGAATTCAACAGTCAGAGGTGCCCAAAAAACGTTATTGGATTTCGGAGAAAGGTCGTTTTTTCTACCCTAAGCTAAGGCCTCAAGTACTAGCACACACATATTGTGGATATTATGTTATTATGACGGTAATAGATGGACGGGGATAACACATTCTTCTGCCCTATAAGTACCGAGGTCTACAGCGAAGACAGTAACTGTTTCTGTGAAAGTTCAGAACATTGAGATGAATCCTCGTTGCAGGTTAAGACGCTCCCGGATGAAGGGGTGATTACTTTCCTGGAGCTTTGAGAGAGAGAGAGAGAGAAAGAAAGAGAGAGAGAAAGAAAGAGAGAGGGTCTTTCCCCTCTATATTACCCTTGTGTCCAGAGGGTCATCTGGGGATGATCTTGGACAAGCCATAGCCCAAATAGGGAGGGAGAAAGGGAAGGGAATCAAACCAAATATAGCAGAAGGATGGCTATCTTTATACCTCCTTGTGTGTTTCATAACAGGCCTTACCTTAGCACCAGATCTCTCTGACTGATTGAAAGTTAAAATAAGACAACAGAGGTTTCTGTGTGTGCTGTGAGAGGTTAGTGTTGGGATTGGGGAAGTGAAGAAGGAAGCTGGACCTGAGAAAGAGCACTTTGTTCCTTTGAACGCTTGAACGTTGGCACGGTCGCAAAAGCATCACACACGGTTCAGAGGAAAGACTGGGCCATCTTAAGCCTTGTTACACAGGGAACAGACCTGTAACCTTTGGAGTGGGTTTTGTTTGTTTTATGTGTCCTTGTGTGTGTGTGTGTGTGTGTGTGTGTGTGTGCACGCACCTGAGTGTATGCGTGCGTGTGTGTGTGTGTGTGTGTGTGTCTGTGCACGTACATGTATATGTTTCTTTGACCTATTGCATAACAGCTCTACATTGTCCAAGCACCTTGGCCACACTTTCAGAGTGGGCTTATTGTGTGCCAAGCCAAACACTAGTCCTGAGCCCACTACTGACATAACAACTAGGGGTTTTCTTCAAGCTAAATATCATGTTAGCATCATGCCTCATAAACTAACAACCGAACAATAGACTTTAATCAAAAGGACTTTAAACAATGGACTTTAACCAAAGGACTTTCAACAGTGGACTTTCAACAATGGACTTTCACAATGGACTTTCACTCACAAGCCAGACAGACCGTTCGCACCTTCCCATATCAACTGATCTGGGAATGTGTGAATAAATCTCTCCCGCTCGGGATTTCCCTCTTCCTGTTCAACGGCGATGTCATCCTCAGGATCAACCTATCAGGAAGCCAGGGTCTCACCTATGTGTTTTCCCATCACCAGAAGCCAGCGCGCGCCGGGCACAAACATTTCCTGCTCTTGTGACAGATCGAGTGCCTGTCTGATTCGTCATGTCTGACACACGTCTTAAAACAACATCAGAACAACGTAACGATGTCAACATTCCTCCCGGATGTTTACAGGAATCCTGTGGACCGTGTGACGCGCGGTGTTGACCGACACCAACCGAACGGTTCAGTGACGGGTGACCGTCTCTCTCTCCTCTCTGACGTCACCGCCTCGCCGCCGTGAGAAACATTCACTGGCGTTTGTTTTTTTCCCCCTTCCTTGCCATGCCGCGCGGCCGTGGGTGACACGTGTGTGTCGCGTCAAGGCGATGCGGTGTGCCCTGAATCGGCACTGTGGAGGGAACATCAGGTCCTGATAAGCTTATAGAGAACAGCACAGCCTCTGTTGACTTCATTCTCTACCTCACCTACACAGGGTACAGCTTGTACTACTCCTTGACATTGCATGAGTTATGAGTGTGCACACAGGTGTGTGTGTGTGTGTGTGTGTGTTGTTTGTTTTCTGT
>NC_139660.1:18967341-18982341 GCF_951799395.1 Argentina silus | reverse complement strand
GAGCCTAGCTAATGTGTCTGCATGCATGTTAAAGAGGGTACTTCGGTCAGTGGTCTCAATGAATCTGTCATATCATCACTTACTTGTTGGAGGCACATTGTACATTGGTCAGGACTGTGAAGTTGTTTCTTACACTTCGAAGGCTTGCCAGGACCTAGAGAGACAGAGAGAGAGAGAGAGAAACATTAACATCAAGTTACTGTTAATACTACACAAGAGAGTAACTAGAGACAGAGCTGGATGTCCCAGTGTTTCTCAGAGTGAGTTTGTGATTCAGACTGAGGAAGCGAGATATCTACCTGAGCAAAAGGCGTTACGATCAGGTCATCGCCATGTCTGTAAACACAAACAACAACGTGTCAGGGTGTTATCAACATTTGTTTTCCAAACATCACCCAGTGAGCTAGCACTCCTGTCATTGTATTCAGCGACTGTAGAATTCCTGTAATTACATTAAGTTAGCTAGAATTTCTATAATTGCGTCTAGTTAGGCACCACTCCAGTAAATGTATTCAGATAGCTAATAATCCTGGAATTGCATCCAGTTAGCTCGCATTCCTGTGATTGTCAGTGGTGTCACATTCACGTCATTTAGCCCCGTGTTGCCATACCAGATACTACAGTCACACACACCACAGCCTGTGACACGCTCATTGTGAAAGTCGGTTTCAGTTAGAAAGGGCCCCAGTGAACCAATCCCAATTCCCCTAAAAAGTGGCCGGTAACTCAGCCACAGAGAACAATCAGCGGTCATGTGACCTGCTCAACGCACAATTCACTACGAGCAACGCTCCACTGTGCTCTTGCGTAACGCTGAACGCACCAACTGCCAACTGCCAACTAGGACATTGGCACAAACACGGCGGTTCTAATGAGAACCAGCAGCACTTTCTGACAGGGCAACATACTCCCTCATTTCACTTAGAAAAAGGAACGTACTCTTGGAATGGAATGTTGGTAGATAAAGAGAAGTGGGATTTTCGATAGAAACAGGACTTATTGACTGAGTTTTGTCCCGAGGGATGTGTGTGTGTGCGCGCGCGTGTGTGTGGGTGTGTGTGTGTGTGTGTGTTTGTGCGTGTGCGTGGGCTTACAGTTCGGATGCGATGGAGGAGTTGCGGGACATGGACTTGGGTGACAGGTCATAGTCGCTGTCTGAGCGGTAGAGGAAGGACTCTCGCCGCTGGTTGTGACCCGGGAAGTTGGTGTGCAGAACCAGGCCCGACCCGGGAGAGGCCTGGGGGTCCAACGGGCTGCAGCTGGCAGACGGGCCATTCTCCACGTCAAAGCTGAAACACACACACACACAACAAAGACACGTCATGAACACACACCCATACAGAGGAGGCTGTCTACAGAGTACAGAGATAGTAGTATCATATAGTATAGTCATAGTATAAATCAGGGGAGGCTGGTGGAGGTAGGACAATTGGAATGGGATCAAACACACGTGTGTTTGATACCATTCCTCATTCCATTCCATGCATGACAATGAGGCCCCGTCCTCCGATTGTCCTACCTCCACCAGCCTCCCCCTGCGGTACAGAACTGGACCAGAGAGAGAGAGAGAGAGAGAGATGTTGAGAGGACAAAGAGAGGACAGGAGTTGACCCAAAGCCCGTCCCCCTCCCTCCTGCTGTGTTGATCCTATCAGCAGGCTCCTCCATTAGGATCATACAACAGCAGCAGACTGTTTACATCATCACAGGACACCTTCCACTGACACCTCCAGCAACACTCACCACCATGCTGACATGACAGGGCTGACCCACACCAAGCTGGGATATTTCCCTTTTACACATTGTCCCATTTCCAGTACTGTTTCAACAACTATGGTGGATGCGTCATCACCAGGCCTGCATAGTTCGGTTCTGTGGCGCACAGTAGATTAACACACACATGCAGGGCACAGGGCACAGAGTCTGACAGAGGACTACGACACAGCCCAGACTGCATTACCCAGATAACCTCAAAGTGCCAATACTACCTAAAGTGGTCAGAAAAGCAAAAGCACTTCTTTAACAATCAGTTCACCAAACAAAATATGGAAAGGATCATTTGATGTGCTATCATTGGTTTGGAACATACTGTATGGAATATTAACTATCAGAGATATAAGAACACGAGCTGGACCACTGGAGGCTGGTGGAGGTAGAGATCGGAGGATGAGCCTCATTGTAATGCGTGAAATGGAAGAATGAGGAATGGTATCAAACACAAGTTCGACATCCACCAGCCTCCCCTGAACAGGACATCGTGACACACAGTGGAGCTTCAACTGTCACAAACTGACAGACAATGACAAGACACAGATGAGGGGGGGGGGGGGGGGGGGGGGTCTCGACAAACATTCCCGGGAGATTGTTTGGTGGAAATTCTCAAGGTTTTCCCAGCTCCAAGGGAAGTGAGACATGACCCCCGTGACCCCACACTGCAGAAAGCTGCAGGAAGCAGCAGGAAGCCAAGAGGAGATGTATTACTGCTAGCCACATGAAAGAAGCCCTGAACGCCAAACGGACACACAATTAAAACACACCGACTGATACAGGAAACCAGCCAAATGGAGATGCGTGTGTGTGTGTGTGTGTGTGTGTGTGTGTGAGATCACTGTAAGATCTGAAGGGAAGAGGCAGGGGTGTATATGTGTGTGTGTGTGTGTGTGTGCGTGCGTCTGTGTGCGAGTGTGCGTGTGTGTACTCCATGGTTGATTACATCTGTGGCCCCCAGATCATTCCACTGCTGTAATCCTTTGTGTTAGTCATGTGTATGACCGTCTAATTCTAAAGCACACACACACACACACAGAGATACACACACACACAAACACACACACACACACACACACAAACAAAACGTGTATGACCGTCTAATTCTAAAGCTAATGCAGCGCTAACAGCCCCACAACGCACCCGGTCCACCGAGCTTCTCTTCTCTTCTCTTCTCTTCTCAAACAAAAGAGGGCGGCCCGTGACGTAGCAGCCATTCAACATGGCCAGCGGTCTCCTCAGAGTTGAAAAGGTTCACAGAATGGATGTAAACGTGGCTAACACACAACACACAACACACACATCCTATTTCTGATCAAACAAACGCCTCGGACGTCCTTGATCAGCGCTGACGACTACAGGATATACAGACGGGACCGTGTGCTGTGTGTGTTTGTGTGTTTGTGTGCTGTGTGCTGTGTGCTGTGTGCTGTGTGTGTTTGTGTGCTGTGTGTGTTTGTGTGTTTGTGTGTTTGTGTGCTGTGTGTGTTTGTGTGTTGTGGCGTGGCATCTTCTAAAATCGTTGCATCAAATTAAGGATGTTTCGGGGGGGGTTACTACGGTACTGTACTCTATAAGGTATCAGAAACACATGCCACTCCGTACTATTCCCCCCTTTTAAGTAAACAGGCGGCTAAATGTCAGTGCTGTTTGGACAGTGTGTTATACTGTACCTGTGGTGTGGGTTTCTGGGAAATGTAGTTGTCTGGCTGAGACTGAGCTTATGGTGCTACTGCCTTGGAGTGGAGGAGGATCATGACGGTCCTGTCTGCGTGGCTCAGTTGGAAGACATTTAGGTTGTGGGTTTGAGTCCTATTGGGCCCCATATACAGTACAGTATATGAAAAATGTATACATTCGCTGTACTGTAAGTCACTTGGATAAAAGTGTCTGCTAAATACCATACACTCTATAGGATGCTAACATTTGGGTTGAAGTAGGTTCATATTTGAGGTGCCCAGCGGACTCATGACTCCCCCTTGTGGCCGAGTGTGTGATTAATGCCCAGCATCGCCACATCAAAGCCTGAGGATATAGCCTAGCAATTAGCCAGTCAAATGTACTGCACATCTCGACATTAAACCTGAGCATTTATCCTAGCATGTACCCCGTCAAATGTACCGGACATCTTTACATCAAAACCTGAGTGTTTTTGCCTAGCATGTACCCCGTTAAATGTACTGGACATCTCTACATCAAAGCCTGAGGATTTAGCCTTTCCTATTACTCCCTAAAGAGAGCTGGACATCTGGCGTGTATGATAAGACTGGAAGCCTGGAAAACAAGAAACAGAGATTCCCAAAGACAGAGGAGACCTAAAGGAGGAGAGATGTCCGTCCCTCCCTCCCTCCCTCACTTACTAGGCATTCATTGGGAAGAGAATCCCCAAAGAGTTTCTAAAGAGAGGGATGAAAACAGGAGATGTGGTGTTTATCCAACATGTTCAGCGAAGGGCCAACTCCCATATTGCAGGGATTAAATCATGTGATTTCTGGAATGTCAGGATTACACTCCAAATCAGAAAGTCCCACTATGATTTGTCGACATGAGCCTGGGTTAAAAGGGTCACGCCGTCATCAAGTCCAGTGACGTACGTACGTCTGTGTGTGTGTGTGTGTGTATGTGTGCGTATGTATGTGTGTGTGTGCGAATGTATGTGTGTGTGTGTGTGTGTGTGTGTGCACGTGTCTGTCTGTGTGTGTGTGCATGCGTGTGTGCACGTGTGTGTGCGTGCCACTGACCCACACACTCACACTGCCAGAGTAGGGAACACCAGCTCAACTGACGATGGAGAGAACACAAGGCAGCCTCCCCTGGTGCAGCATGGCTGGGCTGAGAGAACACAAGGCAGCCTCCCCTGGTGCAGCAGGGCTGGGCTGAGAGGCAGCGGGGCTGAGCCTCGTCGAGCCCTGTCCCCTGTTCTGGAAAAGTCATCAGGAAGTGATCCCTATGACCTCTGGGCGACCTACGCCACCATGGATACGTCCTGTTCCCATGACGCTGCTGAATTAACCCGCCTCAACAACAGCTCTACGCGGAGGGGAGAGGCGCTACCATGGCAACCAGGAGAGAGAGAGAGAGAAGGAGGGAGAGAGAGAGAGAGAAGGAGGGAGAGAGAAGGAGAGAGAGAGAGAACGAGAAAGAGTGAAAGAAAGGAATTGGGTGTTTTTCTGGCACTGAGTGACTGTGTGTGTGTGTGTGTGTGTGATTGCTGATGGGAAGAGGCAGGGGTGTGTGTGTGTGTACATGTGCGTGTGTGTGTGTATGTGTGCAGACATGCCTAAAACAGCTCCTCGTCCTGTGACGGCATCACACAGGAGACGCACAAACAGGAGGTGTAACCATGACGACACAACTGTCGGCCTGCAATACCAGACAGAGGCTTCCACTCATGATAACAGTCGGAGGAAAAGAGTCACACACACACACGCACATCAGTGCGCGTGCACGAACACACACACACACACACACACACACACACACACGCACACGCTGTGCTTCATTACATCACTGTCACAGCTCTTATTAAGAATAAACATGTTCAACGCTTGAGGCAAAAGATGAAATTGGATGGAAAAAAAGGAAAATGTCTCGGTCGGTCCCAGCATGTTTTCCAAAGGTTAGTCTTCCCTACATGGATCTGCCAGTCAGAGGGATGTTATTCAACCGTCATTTCCCAAAGCCTGTCCTAAGACGGGAAATAACTAAGCGACATGCCTCACCAGCAAAAACCACGTTGAATTTTTGAGTTGGTTAAAATGTGTCTACTACCCATGTGTCTAAGACTATACGTAGCTGACAGCAATGTATCATATTCAAATAACATGCCATTAAACATGTGCTCAGGACATTTATGGATAACAAGAAACTAAGCAATACTAATAGTATTAATATACTATACTATAATAATACTCATAGTAATTTCAAGCGCTCTGCTCTCATTCAGAGACTTGGAGACGGGGGGGGGGGAGAGAGAGAGAGAGAGAGAGAGAGAGAGAGAGAGAGAGAGAGGGAGAGAAAGTGACAGTCCATGGTGGAGCTGTGAGAATGAACAGACTTTGCTTTAAATGGCATTCCATGGGCTGGCAAATTGCAGTGTGGGATAATTTTCCATTACATTCTCTGGGCTGCATACTTGGTACTAAGTAAAGTTAAGGTCAAACTCTGCAGCACTGTGTAGCCTTTCCATACTTACATCTGTTCTCAACATGTGTGTGTGTGTGTGTGTGTGTGTGTGTGTGTGTGTGTGTGTGTGTGCGCGCGTATCTATATATGTGTGTGTGTGTGTGCGCATCTATGTGTGTGTGCGTCTATGTGTGTGTGTGTGTGTGTGTGTGTGTGTGCGCCTCTCGACAGCACAATACAACTTTCTTTGTCCAAAATGTAGTTAACCACAACTCATGACCTCTCAAGACAGTCAGCCATCATAAACCATGACTACAAACCACTAGAGACCTCTCCCTCCCTCCGTCCCTCCCTCCCTCCCTCCCTCCCTCCCTCACTGACATAGCCACACTTAACCCCTGTTCAACTATAGCCAACACAACTCAAACACAGTACACCAGGGGAGGCTGGTGGAGGTAGAAATCGGAGGACGGGCTCATTGTAAGGCATGGAATGGAATGAGGAACGGTATCAAACACGTGTCAAGCACTTTCCATGCATTACAATGAGCCCGTCCTCCGATTTCTACCTTTACCAGCCTCCCCTGGTATACTGCCTATCCAGGACTATAGTGGGATCCGGTGCTACACCAACAAACCCCTGAAACACATGCCATTCCATTGGTCCACAGCACCTGACCTTGCCAGCGTGGTGCTCAGCGATAGGTCAACAGTGCAGCAATCCTTGTTATTGAGTCACAGTCCAAATATTTGACAGACGCGTCTCACAGGGAGATTATCTGTGTTGGCATTGGGTTGGAGAGACGAGTCCAAACACCCAGTCTGTGGTCATAAACTATACGCACGCACGCACGCACGCGCTCACACTCACACTCACACTCACACTCACACTCACACTCACACTCACACTCACACTCACACTCACACTCACACACTCACACTCACACTCACACTCACACTCACACACACACTCATAGATATTCTATGTGCATATGACTACAAAACAAACGGGAGGTACTACACAACACATGGCAGTGTCACATGTCACAGACACAGCTATCTACACACACACACACACACACACACACACACACACACACAGATATTCTATGTGCATATGACTACAAAACACACGGGAGGTACTACACAACACATGGCAGTGTCACATGTCACAGACACAGCTATCTACACACACACACACCCACACCCACCCACCCACACACCCACACACACACACCCCAACTATTTGTGTAGATCTTTCTACTTCCACATGCTACAGTACAGTACTTTCCACAGGAAGCCTTGTGCCTTTTAGGTGAGCCTGCGGTGGAGGAACTTCCCCCCTGACCCTGGGCCTTGCAGCTCTGCAGCTCTGCAGCCTGGACCCAGACCCAGACCTAGACCCAGACCCAGACCCAGACGCAGACGCAGACCCAGACCCAGACCCAGACGCAGACCCAGACCAGCCCACCCCAGCCCCATCCCAGCCCCTGCCCCTAGCCCCATCCCAGCCCCAGCCCCTGCCCCTAGCCCCAGTCCCAGCCCTAGCCCAGACCCGACCGCCCAGTTGGCCATCACTGAACTCATTTTGGTTTGGACCCGTCCTAACTGCAGTCCTAACAACAACAACAACAACAACAACAACAACAACAGCCGTTGGGATTCTAGAGCAATGTTATTTTGGGTGAGGACATCACGTGATAGGCTGCTCGCCGTTTAGCTCAAACACCACCCGTCGCAGATCCACTCAAGACCGCGTTCTAGAGTTTATGACCGACACTCAGCCTGGCCGCCCGGCACCCGCTCATATCACCTAAACAACCAGCAGCCCAAACCAGGGCTGGGGAGGCTCGCTGTCAGGCGCCGGAATAAACAGCAGGCTGATGTGGAACGTATGAAGCACTCTGGAGCGCTAACACAAGTCCCAGGGAGGGAGCACAAAAAACGTCACGCCGTGTCCTACATTTAGGAAATTGAATTAGCGCAGGTAGGCTAAGCATCTAGGGGGAGAGAGAGAGAGAGAGAGAGAGAGAGAGAGAGAGAGAGAGAGAGAGAGAGAGAGAGAGGATGCCACAGCTGGACCTGAAGCTGCAATAACACAGCAGTGTCTTTAAATAGACTCCCACACCACCAGTCTGAACAGGCATGCAACGCACACACGCACACACTCGGGCGCACGCACGAGCGCACACATATGTGCAGACACACACACACACACACGTATGCACACATGCACGCACACACAAATACATACAGACACAGACACACACCAAAATATCAAAACACACAATGTAAAGAGAGGGATCATAATCTTTTTAAACACACGCTGGAAATGAAACATGAAACATGATGACCATGGGAAAGAGAGTGAGATATAAGCAAAAATAAAGTGAGGGAGAGAGAGAGAGAGAAAAAGAGAGAGGGGGAGATGCCTGACAAACAAACAAGATTCAGAGAGAGGGATGGAGACTCGGCGAAGTCCGTGAAGATGAACCGAAGTGAAAGGGTCAAAAACAAACCCATCACTCGACAGCTCTGCCCTGCATACGCTACAGTGACCGAGAGACAAGCTGCAGGACGGAGAGAAAGAGAGAAGGATACGTAGGGTTAGGGTTAGTAGGGCATGTATGAGAGAGAGAGAGAGAGAGAGAGAGAGGGATGAAGAGGGTTAGGGTTAGAAGGGTACGTCTGAGAGAGGTAGAGAGAGGGGGGATGAGGAGGATGAGAGAGGTAGATAGAGAGAGAGAGAGAGAGAGAGAGAGAAAGAGAGGGATGAAGAGGGTTAGGGTTAGAAGGGTTCGTCTGAGAGAGGTAGAGAGAGAGGGGGATGAAGAGGGTTAGGGTTAGAAGGGTACGTCTGAGAGAGGTAGAGAGATAGAGGGGGGGATGAGGAGGAGGAGGAGGAGGAGGAGAGTTTTCCGTGGCCTGGGTCTGACCTGTGTCGTTGGCTGCTGGCGTGGAGTTTCTTGATCACCTCCTCGCTGAAGTCAAAGTGGACCCTGCCCCTGTGACAGGGGGACGGCCGGTACATAGCCCCTAACACCACCGCCGTCACCTCTGGGCAGCACCATCAAACACACTCTTCACACACTCCTCACATCCACTCACACCTACAGTAACACCTATCATCACACACACACACACACACACACACACAAACACACACACACATACACACACAGCAACAATCCACAACCCATCAAACATACATCAATCACTATTCATCCCACATAATCAAGCATAACTCATACCTCAAAAACACAACAAACCATAACCCCGTCAACATCCACCATGCAAACGCACAAACAACCATCCACTAGGACTCTCGCGACTCCTCTGGCTATCAGACTCCCTCTCCCTCTAACGCGCACACACACACACACACGCACACACACACACACGCTCTCTCTCTTTCGCTCTCGGTGTGAGTTGAGCGCAGCCCTCCCAGTCCCAGCCTGTACTTCCTCCTCCTGGTGTGTGGAGCTCCACTCCGCTCCGCTCTGCTCTGCTCCCCAGCCGCGGTCACTCTAGGGCAGGGCAGCCACCAAGACCTGGAGCGGCCTCCCTGGAAGGGACTCTCTCCTGCTCTGTACGCTCAGAAGGTGGAGAGAGAGAGAGAGAGAGTACGGGCCGTGTTCTTGTGTTTATTATACGTGTGTGTTTCGTGTCCAAACGTCCAAACCGTACTGTACCGGCATGCAGGTCTCTACTGTATTACGACATCATCTGCTAGGCTACCACACACACACACGCACACACACTATTGTAGGCCACAGGCCTAGAGACCACATTTTCTAGCCACACTTCTATGACGATCTAACCTACAACACAAAATAATTGCTTAAGCACGCATGCACGCACACACACACAGACA
This sequence comes from Argentina silus, assembly GCF_951799395.1. Classification (NCBI taxonomy): domain Eukaryota; kingdom Metazoa; phylum Chordata; class Actinopteri; order Argentiniformes; family Argentinidae; genus Argentina; species Argentina silus. The sequence continues at coordinate 18,972,577 of NC_139660.1, read as the reverse complement.
CACACACACACACACACACAAAAACACACACACACACACACACACACACATAAATATCCATAATGTGCCTTGCTTGCAGCAGGACTTATATACTGTGGGGCACTGTAGTGTGTATACTGTATGAAAGTCTACCTTAACTGTCCCAGCGTGTGTCTCTGTGATAGGGAGAGGGCAGCTGGCACACAGACAGGGGGGCACTTTGCCTGGCACGGAGGAGGGGATACCCGGCAGATGCCCGATGCTAATACCAGCCTGCCTCTCTGAGCAAACATTCTAAGCGATTGAAAAAAAAAAAAAAACATATGTATAAATGCATAAAGAAGAATTATACATAAAGAAGAATAAAAACTCAAGTAGAATCCTATGTGATCCTATGTGATTCCTCATTGCATTACAATGCGCATGTCCTCCGATTTTTACCTCCACCAGCCTCTACTGATATTGAACAGACACAAGCTGGGGTGTGGAGTGACATACACTGCCCATGGAGCAGCAGTGAGAGAACTGAGGGGGGGGGGGGGGGGTTATGCGGGGTAACACTTCATTTGGACAGTGACAAATAGATGGTTTGTAGATGTTCAGTAAATGTTCAACAACACTGTCAGCAACACTGTCAACTGCCAACAACAAAACTGCAACCCTAGCAAGTTGTTGTGTACTGTATCAACAGAGTCGAAGCCGATCGTCTGAGAAACTGTACATCACATTTAGGGGATTTTCCAAATGAAGTGGTGACACAAACCAGAAGTGTTTCCCAAAGCCCTGGTTCCCAAAGCCCTGGTTCCCAGTCGTCTAGGCCGAAGGCAACAGTGGCACCGGTGACCTTTGACCTGGAGGTGTGATGTGAAGTGAGGGTTAGTGAGAGATGAGGGGTGCGGTGTGGGGGGTACTCAAAGAGGGGGGTGAGGGTGTCAGGGTGGTGTGGGGGCGGGGTCACACCCCTACATTCCTGTGTGTGGGTGTGTGTGTGACTAAGTCACCATTGTCCTGGTTCTGGTAAACTGTGTCCACACATCCGGCTTTATCCGGTTTACCCATGCCACCCGTCATTAGTCACGCTGGTCGATCTGCCCCCTATCTGCAGGGGGCGGGGTCAAGGGTCATGGAAAACTCAACAGCTACGGCTAGCTACCTCCTCTGAGTCATCCACCAATGGCAGCCACCTTCGGATGAGCAGCGCCCAGCGCCCCCCCCCGCCTCGCCCCCGGAGGCAGGTGGAGGTGGAAAATCGAAGGACGGGCTCATTTTAAGGCATGGCATGGAGTGAGGAAAGGTATCAAATCGGAGGACGCGCTATGTTTGATACCAATTCCTCATTCCATTCCGTGCATTCCATTCCGATTTCTACCTCCACCAGCCTCCCCTGGTGGACAAAGAGGGAATTTACTAATTCTACTTCTGAGAACCCACTGAACTCAAAAGGGAGCTGGGGTCTTCATGACAAAAGAATGGCATTTCTTAGAATTGTAAGGGGATATAGGAAAGAGTGACATTTACCTCGTCAGTATGATTCATGATGGTGACCCAGATATAGCTCTTTCTGAGAGCTTAGTTAATGGTCCCACATATAGAGAACCAAGTGGATGAGGTGACTCACTAAGGGTCACTGGTATCACCATGTCATGACATGACTGCTTCCCCTTGCTACCTAAGAAATGACGATGACCGATTACGAGAAGGACATATGGATGGATGGATGGAACAGATAGAGAGAGAGAGAGAGAGAGAAAGGGGAAGTGACAGAGAAAGAGAAAGAGAGAAGAGAGAGAGAAGGAGGGAGGAGGAGGGAGGAGGAGAGAGGAGGGAGGAGGGGAAGTGGAGGATGTTGTGGCCAGGGGGTGAGGCCCTGTACTGTGAGGGTGTGAGGGTGTGTGTGAGAAGGCCGTGATGACAATGGTAAAGGTTCAGTGACCTTCCTGTCTTATGACCCCACACCCTCAGGGCCAACACACAGCTTGGTGACGTCACCGGTCACATAACTCACTATAACATGTGCAGCCAGCATTACCCCCCCCCCCCCTCCTAACAACAACAACAACAACAACAGCTGTTCAGATATGCACATATCTGGAGTCGTAAGACTATTGTCTAGACTATTGTCGGATCGGAGGACGGGCTCATCGGAATGCAAGGAACGCATGGAACACGTGTGTTTGCTACCATTCCTCATTCCATTCCATCCATTACAATGGGCCTGTCCTCTGATTTCTACCTCCACTAGCCTCCACTGATCCACATAGTAATATATAATATACAGTACCAGTCAAAAGTTTGGACACACCTTGCCAAGAGTGTGCAAAGCTGTCATCAAAGCAAAAGGTGGCTACTTTGAAGAATCTAAAATATAAAACATATTCTGGTTTGTTTAATGACCCTGTCCTGAGGTGAGTGCATTACCTATGTGTTGGCACTAGAGGGCGCCAGACTTCCAGTTTTACCTCTCAGAGAAAAGGAGGGTGTTGTCTGACTGTGTCCACTAGATGGCGATCTACAACCACAGCATGCAATAGTCGTCTCTTCACACTCTAACTAGGCTAGCTGAGCAGGGTAGCTCCGTCACGTTAATACTGCATGGAGCATATGCCACCTAACGGAAGATAATGGAGTTGATGGATAGGACCACAGTGGCCCATATACAGGGCTGACGTAGAACGTCCATTGGCATGTCACGGAAATACATCATTCTTTTTTTCTTTCTTTCTTTCTTTCTTTCTTTCATTCATTCATTCCATTGGTCCAATTACTGTGTCACTGTTTTTTACGGCAGGAGAGGCTGGTGGCGGTAGAAATCGGAGGAAGGACTCATTGTAATGCCTGGAATGGAATGAGGAACGGTATCAAACACCATGTGTTTGACGTGCATTGCAATGAGCCCCGTCCTCCGAATTAGGCCTTCACCAGCCTCCCCTGATTTTGTATACTTGACATATATTCTCGACAACAACCTTTGTCCTCTGATTTACCGCGGCCATTTTCCTAGCACACCAACATTCTATTTCTGTGAGGCATTTCTATTTTGAGGCTAAACGCCATGACGCTGTAAATGTTTGAGCGTGTCGGGGGGATTCAGAGAAAAGAGCCCATCTGTGTCTGTATGGGTCACCGGTGCGACACGCAAGCACTCGTGACACACACACATCACTGCTGACGCGAACGCACCCTGTCATCAAATCATACCAGCTCGCGAGATCAAACTATCTGAGTCAGCCCTGGAGAGCTACTAAAATATGCATTCAAACATGACAGAGAGAGATGGGGGGGGGGGGGGGGGGTGGGTGGGGGAGGGGGGGGGGGGGGGTAAATGAACAGGAGAGATACAGAAATGAGGTGGAAGATGAAGGCGAGAAGGATAAAGGAGGAGAGAGAGAGACCCAGATAAAAAAGAGAGGCTTAGCAGAGAGAGAAAGAGAAAGAGAGACAGATAGACAAAGAGAGAGAGAGAGAGAGAGAGAGAGAGAGAGAGAGAGAGAGGAGGAGAGAGCCAGTACGCTAGAGAGCTAAGTCCTATGAGTCATGCTCTGGGCTGGTGCTGGGGATGAGGCTGAGGCTGGGGTTGAGGCTGGGGCTGGGGTTGAGGCTGGGGTTGAGGCTGGGGCTGGGGATGAGGCTGAGGCTGGGGATGAGGCTGAGGCTGGGGGCTGGGGTTGAGCCTGGGGCTGGGGATGAGGCTGGGGATGAGTATGGGAGCTGGGTGTGGTGCTCTGGGCTGGGGCTCTGGGCGGGGGCTGGTTGGAGGGGCTCAGGGCTCCAGGCTTGCAGGGCTCCTAACAGGCTGCTCTCTGCGTGACTCCGGCTGTTCTCCTCAGGCCCACTGGGGTTTCTACCTCGGGGGCTGCAGACGCCCCAGAGCACCGCACCGCCTCACACACCTAAATATTTCACATGGTACTGAGCACAGAGAGAGAGAGAGAAAGAGAGAGAGACAGAGACAGAGAGAGACAAAGAGAGAGAGAAAGAGAGAGCAGCCCCAGGTGGGGGTAAACAAAAATGGAAGCCACAGAGAGAGAAATGAAGAAGTACATAATTTAGGTCTACATGTATGATTGGGAGCTCATCATTCATGAGAGAGTCTATGCACAGGTTCAGACACCTAACTCAACACATCCCCACAGAGAAGGTTAACGCACAGCAGGGCTGAAGGAGAACCGGCCAGGCTGACGTTCTTACTCTTGGGGGGGAGGGGGGGAGGAGGGAGAGGAGGAGGGGAGGAGGAAGAGAGGAGGAGGAAGGGAGGTCTGATGATGTGAGTTGATGTGACACACAGGCACAGAGACTGAGGGCCCACCGAAGAAAAAACAAAGAGAGAGAGAAAAGAGAAAGACAAACTGAAGTGTGTGAGAGGGAGAGATAGAGAGATAGAGGATAGAGGAGAGAGAGTGAGAGAGAGAGAGAGAGATGCATAGAGAGAGAGAGAGAGAGAGAGACGTGGAGAACCAGTCTTGCTCCATGCTCTGGCAATTACTCTGCTCTGCTCTGGGTAATTAACAGGAATGGCATAGGCTCAGTGGGGGAGGAAGGGGGGGAGAAGCGGAGGAGGGAGGAAGGCGGAGGGGGTTCGGGAGTCCTGGGGCGCTGTAGTGACCCACTGGAGCACTAGCCCGGTCAACTGCGGACCCTGAGTGGCAGCGGGCAGCGCTGGGTAAACACTGGGGCTAGCAGAGATGCTAACGGAGGTTAGTTAGTTAGCCTAGTTGAAGCACGATAAAGCAGATAGAATAACCTTAACGACCACAGAAACAAAGACCGAAACAACCTCAACTGTAAACCAAGACATACAAATAAGCATCCCCATCCCATCGTTCTGATCGTCAGAACCAGAACCAGAGTCATTGTTGTGGTTCGGTAGATCTGGTTGGGAGGTGCTTCATTCCTGTCACATGTCTCCAGCCGCCCAATCGGCGATTACGTCATCATGATCTGAGGATATGAGATTGACCCGATCACGGCAGGACGACGTTGCCGATGGTAACCCTTTAACGCGTCGACACATCACAAACATCTCAGGAGTGCAGGTGAGGTGGTTGCCAAACAGGGTTGCCAGGGCAACGTCATCGTTCATAGGTATGTTGAGCGCTGGAGAGCGGTGTGTGTGTGTGTGTGTGTGTGTGTGTGTGTGTGTGTGTGTGTGTGTGTGTATGTATGTATGTGTGTGTGTGTGCATTTGCATGTACGTGTGAGTGTGCGTGTGCAGTTGTGTGTGTGCGTGTGCATTTACGTGTGTGTGTGTGTCACGTGG
>NC_139660.1:18934841-18959841 GCF_951799395.1 Argentina silus | reverse complement strand
GGATACCATTCACACACACCGTTGTTTGACACCATTCACACACAACGTGTTCTATACAATTCAACTTCTACCTCCACCAGCCTCCCCCTGCTCTTCTCCTCTCCTAGTCTTCAGGAGTCCTCCTCCTCCTCCTCCTCCTCCTCCTCCTCCTCCTCCCCAACTCTGCTGTATTATTTAGGAGTGACTAGGTGCCTTCAAAACGGAGCTCCAGAACTTCGAAAGTGATGAGTTACTGTCGTGAGAAAACCCCAAAATGGTGTTCGTTAGGCAGCCTTGATGCATCAGCGTTGGTCTTGTGAAAGGAGATGCTGGGAGAGATTTGGGGAGTGGTGGGCCGATCGGGGAGTTACGGAGTTATGGAGCCGGTAAGACCGATGCTTTCATCTCCTCCAGCCCCTTTGAAACGCTACGATTCACATCGCTACAGCGGAAAAACAACGCGACCGAGACATGGCGTGGTGATGTTCTGACGGACCAGAACCCTGGGAGAGGGGGAGAGAGAGAGGAGGGGGGGAGGGAGACAGAGAAAGAGCAGGAGTGAGAGAGAAAGGGAGAGTCAGAGAGAGAGAGTCAGGGAGAGAGAGAGAGTGAGTCAGGGAGAGAGAGAGAGAAAGAAAGAGAAAGAAGGAAAGAAGGAGAGCAGGAGAGAGAGACGGGGGAAGAGAGCACAGACTCTTCTCAAGTGAAGCCAGTGCTGAGTCACAATGCCTGATTCCCTGTATGGGACCTGACTCTGGCACAGGATTGTTAGAATTCTCTTCATTCATTTAATCCTGACATTTGCTCTGATGAATTATCAAACAATTAGCTGTACGGGAAAGAGCTTCAGTTTGCCAGGCAGCGCCACTTAACAAGGCAGTATCTATGAGCAGTTCTCTCTTGCTCTGTACCTCTCTCTGTCTCTCTCTGGCGGTGATGAGCCAGACCGTGATTGGATGAGTGGTGTCATGGGGGTCATTGTGGCGATCCCACTCCTCTCCCGTCTCCACTCACGGAAACCACAACGGTGATCAACTAAAGCCCTGGTCCTGGTGGGTCTAACCCTCTCAATAAGGCTCGGATGACGAGAGGGATGATGAGAGGGAGAGGCGGAGACACAGCCTCAGCTACTGTGGTACAGCCACTCTGTGGCGGTTAACCCCATCTCTCTCTCTCTTTATCTCTCTCTCTCTCTCTCTCTCTCTCTCTCTCGTTAGCAGCCACAGATGAAATGGGCAGGCAGAGAGAGGCTCCACATCCACCTGGGAGCCGGAGAAGAGACGTACCGGTAGGGTGTCCGGCGAACCCCGTTAGCTTCTGCGCTAACGACATTAGCATGCCTTCCAAAGTTGTAAACAACCCAACACCGTACACCACCTCTCCTTCAACGCCGTCAATGAAAGCGTCGTCGATTCACTCATCAGGTCAACTCTTTCACTCATTCACCGGTTGAACGAGAGCGTTTCTTTTCGCTCCATCCATCCTCATCTATGTTTTTCCGCCGGTTTCCCTGAATCGCATTCATCAAAGCCATTGCCTCATATTCTGTGGTGGAATATTAAATAACCAACAATGTGTTGATTGCCTCGCAAAAACAGGACATCTGAGGACATCATCCTCCTCATCCTCATCAGCCCTGTATCCAGAGGGGGATGGTCACAGCATCCGCTCCAGCCCTCCCCCCCCCCCCCCCCATCCTCCCCCGTCCTCCCCTCATCCCCTCCATCCCTCCTCCATTCCCCTCTCCTCCTCCCCTCATCCCGCCTCCTCTCATCCACTCCCCTCCCCTCCTCCCCCCCTCATCCCCTCCACTCCCCTAAGCAGGAGGAAAGTTCTCCCTAAGCAGGAGGAAATGGATAGGGCTTCCTCGTTCCTCCGCAAGTCGGCATGGGTTAGCGTTCGCCCACGGGTAACCGCTACGTCTATTTATAGGATAGGAGGACGTGTATTTGCTTCCTGTTCCCTCAGCCCCTGCTGCCCCTGACTGTGCTGTAATACCCATCCCTCTTGTATCTGGGAGTTAGACGACGGATCAGCTGACTCATTGAGCTGGGGTTTCGGGGGGGTAGTATGACTGTACTGTACGGGGCTGATCTGCTGTCCAGCAACGCCACCTTTACCAGTATTGTCTTCATCATCATCATCATCATCATCCTCCTTCTCCTCATCATCTTCATCATCATAATCTTTAACATCATCACCAGAAATGCCACAACCATCAGCGACCTCAGTTTTATAGATATCATCACCATCACCATATAAATATCATCACCATCATCATCCTTCTCACAGTACGAGCACGAAGAGGAGTGTGTGTGTGTGTGTGCGCGTGAGGGGTGTGTGTCTATGCTGAGTGTGTGTGACATGGGTGTAAGGGGGGTGTGTGCGTGTGTACGATGAGTGTGTGTGTGTGTGTGTGTGTGTGTGTATGCTGAGTGTGTGTGAGATGGGTGTGTGTGTGAAAGGGGTCTGTTATTTTCCTCGCCGCCTCCCGCCCTCGCGCCTGGTTTGTCAGGAACGTTCTGAGCAGGCTCACACACAGATGGCGCCCATTGGCAAGGGCCCGTTGGCAGGGACCCTGTCCGTCTCAGTGCCACAAACACGCCATGAACACGCCACGAACACGCCACGAACACGCCCCCAGCAGGCCGCCTGGCACATGACCGGGGCACCGAGACTGTGGCACAAATGGGTCACAGCAGCTCACACACAGCGCCTCCCAGTCCACACGCACACACACACACACACACACACACACACACACACACACACACACACACACACACACACACACACACACACACAGACACACAGACACACACACAGACACACACACACACACACACAGACACACACACACACACACTCGCACACACTCGCGCACACACACACACAGATCCAGCCCAGACTATAACAAGGCCAAGACTCCCGGGGACCGATTTGTGTGAACAATTGTGACTCTGAGCTCAGGCTCAATGTGTCTGTCTGGGCCACAACCAGGGGGCACCTGGGCCCGGTCTGTCTGTTGTCCCTGTCTCTCTGTCTGTCTGACGTTCTCTCTGTCTCTATCTGTCTGTCTCACATTCTGTTGTGTCTGTCTGTCTCTGACTCTGTCTGTCTCACTCTCAGCTGATGTCCAGTCAAATTAACTGTTGCTCTGGAAACTGGATGTATCTCACTTGTTTTGACTCCCAAAAGCCAAATTATTGGGAGCCAACTCAATTTCCTCCACTGAGAGGGAGAGAAAATTGATTTTAAACAAGGAACATGAATAATGAATGAGAATGTGACACACACACACACACACACACACACACATACACACACATACACACACACACAGTTGAAAACTGATTGTCACTTGAGTGGCTGGGCTTCCAGCTCTATACAAACCTGCTTGATCACCATTCACATGTCAAGCACTCTTCAACAGCTCTCTCTCTCTCACACACCCACACACACAAACACACACACACACATACACTGCCCCATGAGTAATGTGGAGGTCAAGGGCTTAACACAAAACAACACTGGAAACATCAAATCACCAAAAGCCCTTTGGCAGCTCTCTCATCATACATGTACATGTACAGAGCCGCTTCTAAGCTTCTGTTACATCAACACTAAGCTCTCTCACACACACACACACACACATGCTCGCACGCACACACACACACACACACACACACACACACACTGTCTTCCATGCTGTCAGGAAGTCTGTCCAGGGGACAGGAAGCAGAGGGTAAGAGTGAGTGACAGCCTGTTATCATCCCACCACTCTGCCCACTGGCTGGACCCTCGCTGTGCCGGCCCCTCTGGTTGCCATGGTGACTGGGCAGGAGCAGCACACACCTTCGTGGACGGAATAAATGAGTGCCCCTCCCTTTCTCCTCCATCCCCCTTAACCACCTAACCTGATGTCCACACACACACACACACACACACACACACAAGCACACGCGCACGGGATGGTAACAAGGACAGATCAATCAATCCACACCCCTGTTGGACCCTCTCCAACACCTTGGTAAAGACCTGTCACAACACCGCCATCAACATCCCTATCCGTCAGAGAGAGAGGGGGGTGGAAGAGAGAGATAGAAAGAGAGAGAGAGAGAGAGAGAGAGACAGCGGGGGAGAGAAAGAGGGGGGAGAGAGAGGGCTGACCAATTTGGAGAAGAAACAGGGGATTTCATTTCAAGGAAAGCATACCTGATTAGAGCATGAAAGCGTACAGTATAATTGTTTAACCCCGCTCCACGGGCAACACAGCCATTCTCTCTGTATTCCAAATCAACATACGTTAGTAACTTCAAACCTCGGTGTGAAGCGCGACAGTGGGCTATTAGCGGGAGCTTCACTTGGTATTCCATTTGAGTAGGTTCGGATGACACTGTGGTCTCTCTGTGTTGGCAGAGCATAGGGCTAGAAATACAAGGGTTCTAGGTTCGATTCCCACTGGGATCATATATACACAAAATATACTGTATGAGCTGCCACTGTATTATAAGTCGTTTTGGATCAACGCCTCTGCTAAAAGACACATTGCTGTGATTCAATATTTCACCGTTGAATATGAGGCGATGGCTTTGATGAATGCGATTCTGTGAAACGGGCGGAAAAAGAAAGATGAGGATGGATGGAGTGGAGGAGGGGGGGAGGGGAGTGGAGGGGGGAGGGGAGTGGAGGAGGGATGGAGGGGATGAGGGGAGAGGGGGAGGGGAGTGGAGGGGATGAGGGGGGGAGGAGGGGAGGGGAGTGGATGAGAGGAGGCGGGATGAGGGGAGGAGGAGAGGGGAATGGAGGAGGGATGGAGGGGATGAGGGGAGGACGGGGGAGGATGGGGGGGGGGGGGGGGAGGGCTGGAGCGGATGCTGTGACCATCCCCCTCTGGATACAGGGCTGATGAGGATGAGGAGGATGATGTCCTCAGATGTCCTGTTTTTGCGAGGCAATCAACACATTGTTGGTTATTTAATATTCCACCACAGAATATGAGGCAATGGCTTTGATGAATGCGATTCAGGGAAACCGGCGGAAAAACATAGATGAGGATGGATGGAGCGAAAAGAAAGAAAGAAAGAAAGAAAGAAAGAAAGAAAGACAGACAGAGTGAGTACACACACAGAGGAAGCTAGAAGGGATGGAACACCATCACACGTTCTCCAACTAGAGGCACAGACCTTCCAAAACATCACCCTGAGACACCCTACCTCCAAACGGTAACCACGGCCAAAACATGACGTCAACATGGGGAGTAAACATGGACTAATATGCTTCGCACAGGAAAAATCCAGAGTTGGCTAGAGTCTGCTGCATTACTGTATTCGGTGCACGCAATAGGACTGACTTAGCGCTATAGCGAGCTAAAGCTGGTGTGCTTCCCCCCGTGGCCTCATCCTGCATGTCACAATATGTAAAAACAGCGTAAGTCTTAATATCCGGGTCAGAGAAGGAGCAGCCAACCTAGCATCCCAGCCATCAGCATCAACAAACATGACAGAGGTTCACCATCACTGTCCTCTCCTCCACTCTGGGATTACACAACATGCCAAGTCAATGTTGACTGGCTTATCCCTGGGGAAAGATATTATAGAAGGGAGGGAGAGAGAGAGAGAGAGAGAGAGGGAGGGAAGGAGGGGGAAGAGGGAAGGTGGGCTTGTTAGAAGGTTTGAAATTCTGCTTTGAATCCATTATTTAGAAATGAATCTGTGGAACCTGGAGTCTTAGTTTTTTCTTTTCACATTTGCTAGGGACAGGGACACAGGGACACAGGGACACAGAGCAGGTGTGTGTGAGTGAGTGTGTGTGTGTGTGTGTGTGTGTGTGTGTGTGTTTTGCTAGGAACCGGGAGTAGTGTAGTCCTTAGTAGTGTAGTCCTGTCTATAAGCCCTGTGTATCCCACCCTAGCCCCCCCCCCCCCCCCTCCCCACACACACACACTGCAGCTGTGTCCCTCTTCATGCCTCATTACCCATGTACACACTCACACACATCCACACACACATACTCCTCTATTAGGAACTAACAGGTTGGATCGAGATTGGTTGACACCGGGATCAAGCTAACAGGACATTCTGGATTGCTTCAGTTTAAGATGTGACTAAGTCGTAAATCACATCTGCAAGGTCCTGCGTCATCATCACACACACACACACATGCACACACCCACCCCCCCACCCAACCACCCACCCACCCACCCACACTCAGAAACAAAGACTCAATAGATAAATGTACCTCACACACACACGTGCACACACTCAGAGTGAGACAGGCTTATACTGTTGGGACATGTTTGGCAGTGTTGTTGTTGAGTGTGTGTGAGTGTGTGATTAATGAGCTGGACCATGACCACGCAGTGGTCAGACACCCTTGGTGCCATAGCAACGGGCCTGTCACTTCTCAAATGTCATAACACCGCAGAGACACAAAGGACAAGAGTGTTTACAGACCGCTTCACGCGTACACACGGACAGAGAGCAGGGCAGGTCTCAGGACACACACACACACACACACACACACACACACGTCTGACTGTGACTCATGGTATAAGTCAGAAAAGCAAAACAAGGAGAAATCGAACTAATCCTTTATAAGAGGAGGAGAGGAAGGGAGACAGAAAGGAGGGGAGGAGGGGGGGGAGTAGAGGAGGGATGGAGGGGATGAGGGAGGAGGGGAGGGGAGGGGGGGAGGGGAGGACGGGGGTCGGGAGGGGGCTGGGGCGGATGCTGTGACCATCCCCCTCTGGATACAGGGCTGATGAGGATGATGAGGATGATGATGATGACGATGATGAAGATCCCGTCCATTCGCTACCGCCCAGATGTCCTTTTTTAGCGAGGCAACCGGCGCGGCGGTGCGGCCTGTCCTCCGACAAAAAGGACAACGCGTCTCCAGCGACACGCTGACCTCCCCGCACTTGGTGACGCGCGGGTACGTTCAAAGCGTATTAGCCGTCCGCCGTCAAATCCTGCTGGCGTTGGACCAGCAGGATTACCTCCTGACAAAAGGTCACCTAAGGGTCAAATTTAAATACCGTCATGATAAAAAAAAAAAGAATAAAAAAAGCCGTTTAGTGATAACAGCTGTTGCCGGCGGCCACAGAAGCAGCGGAATGCCACATCCCTATTGCGTACGGGACGGGTTTAAGACCCCGGCGGTGAGCAGGATGAATATGAAGCCCGGGCTGGGCTTGGGTTGGGTTATGTAACCGTGACTGCGTAACGTGGTTAAACTGGTGTTCTCTCGGAAGCTCAGCGCAGATTTAGGAGGCATTCAACCCCGGAGAGTGTTTATATCTGAAGGGGCTCTTAGGATGTGTGTGTCTCTCTCTCTCTCTCTCTCTCTCTCTCTCCACTTGTTCACGTACTCTGACGAGGACTCTGTCGGTGTTACAGTGCTATGTTAGTTAACAAGGCGTGTGGTTGTGTGTGTGTGTGTGTGTGTGTGCGTGTGTGCGTGTGTAATGACACAAAATGACAAGGCAAAGTCATAATCTGGCCGATTTAGTGTGAGACCATCTGTCAATATCGCCATCAATTACCCGCACACACACACACTTTTTTTTTAGAAAAACTTTCTATAAACAATAATAAGCTATAATGCCCTGGTATGATTCAATAAGGCAGAGGGATACGTTCTGAAAGAGGAAACATGGAAATATGAAGCGTTGTTACGTCAGTTCTACTGGAGGAGGGATTATATTGGGAAGTTCACACACATCAACTGGGTTCATTGCACTAATGATACAGTATAATACACAGGCCTTAAACAGTCTCTTTGAAGTGCTAATGCACACACCCACTGAACATTCCTCCCCTAAACACACACACACACACACACACACACACACACACACACACACACACACACACACACACACACACACACACACACACACACACACACACACACACACACACACAGGGCGAGGCCAGGCTGCTTCCCCTCATCCTCTAGGGGACTGTCTCTGAAGGATCAGGCTGTGCCCTCGACACTGGCATCGTTAGCAACTCTACCCCATTATCATTGTTCTCCCTGTACTGCACCGTACCAACGCTGCCTCCATGCTGCTACCTACCCGCTCATTAGCCCCCCCACACACACACACACACACAAGAACACTCACTCTCACACACACACACACACACACACACACACACACACACACACACACACACACAAGAACACTCACTCTCTCACACACACACACACACACACACACACACACACACACACACACAAGAACACTCACTCTCTCACACACACACACACACACACACACACACACACGGAGGAGCTGGGCACAGCTGGAGAACAGGCATATCTGCATAAGAACAGGCAAGCAGAGGCCAGGACAAAGAGAGAGACAGGGACAGAAAGAGAGGCACTAGAGGCAGAGACAGACAGGCAGAGAGAGGCAGAGACAGACAGACAGACAGGCAGAGACAAACAGAGGCAGAGAGAGACAGAGAGGCAGAGACAGACAAAGACAGACAGAGAGAGAGGCAGAGACAGACAGAGAGGCAGAGACAGACAGACAGAGAGGCAGAGACAGACAGACAGACAGAGAGGCAGAGACAGACAGACAGACAGAGAGGCAGAGACAGACAGACAGAGAGGCAGAGACAGACAGAGAGGCAGAGACAGACAGACAGACAGAGACACAGAAACACTAGAGGCAGAGACGGAGACAGAGAGAGAGAGACAGAGATAGAGAGAAGCAGACATACACAGCCAACCAATTCCTCCCTCCGGACCAATTCAATTCAACCTCTTCCGTAGATTTAATTAAGATAGCAGATATTGTGGCATATGCACAACATTAGCCAATGAGGCGGCCGGTCAACTAAATGTAATGGAGTGGTAGATTGGCGTGTTAACAGCTTGTTGAGTCCCGAGGACAGGGCAGTGATGGTACTAGACACACACACACACACACACACGCACACATGCACACACACACACACACACACACACACACACACACAGGGCTCCTTTATTAGGGTGTTGATTCCTGAGGACATGAGGGGAGTGATGGTACTCAGAGTGGGAGAGAATCCTCCTGTCTGTCTGTCTGTCTGTCTGTCTGTCTGTCTGTCTGTCTGTATCTCAGTCCTGTCTGGATGACTTACATAAGGGCCGTGGGATTGGCAATCAGCAACCGCTAACATTCTCTAATAACCTTGGGTCTGGGAGAGATAGGAGGACAGAAATGACTCATAAACTCACTGAAAATATCAGAACATCTCCTTCCCTTTCTCTCTCTTCTCTTCTCTGTCTGTCTGTCTGTCTGTCTGTCTGTCTGTCTGTCTCTCTCTCCATATACAGTGGCCTCTTCCATCTCTCTCTCTCTCAGTGTTGAGGACAGAGGGCAAAATGGTTCCCTGGAAGCGGTTGACATTAATAAAGACTTTATGATAAAGCGGTTATTGTCTGGGAGAATGGATTTACAATGGATCCTCCGGGGAGTTCACCTCATGACAGATACCTGTGGGGCTCAAGTATCATATGAAAAGAGGGATATAAAGAGAGTGTGTTTGGGTTTGTGTGTGTGTGTGTGTGTGTGTGTGTGTGTACCCGTGTGTGTACCTGTGTGTGTGTGTGTGTGTGTGTGTGTGTGTGTGTGTGTGTGTGTGTGTGCCCGTGTGTGTGTGTGTGTGTGCCCGCCCATGTGTGTGTGTGTGTGCCCGCCCGTGTGCCCGTGGGTGTGCCCGTGGGTGTGTGTGTGCCCCTGTGTGTGCATATCTGTGTGTGTCTGGGGACATCTTTGTGAATAAGTGTGAATAATGCATGCAGTGAAGAAGAAAATACAGCCCTCTGCTGACTCTGAATTAGTTATGACTACACAATGTACTCCAGTTTCCCCTCATCAATCTGTAGCATAACGCATCAGGAGGAGAGATTCAGGGGGGAGATACAGGGGGGAGATACAGGGGGGGAGATAGGAGAGAGAAAGAACTGGAATAGGATGCGATGGGACGGAAGCGGATGAGGGGTGTCGGAAGTGATGAGGGAAATGAGAAGAAAAGGAGGAGAGAACATCTAATTATGGAGAGTCGTGAGAGAGCACACCGCGGACTCCAAGCATCTGCCGCAGGGCCACGCTGAAGAGAGTCTGATAGCATAGGCCACACACACACACACACACACACACACACGCAAGCACACACACGCATGCACACGTGCGCACACACACACACACACACACAATACACTTCTTCCACTAAATGTTTCGAGCCATATAAAGAACAAGACCTACATAGTCAAACACACACACACACACACACACACAGTGACATCCGGTATTCAACAGTAGTTTGGTCAGAGTGGATTAACGGACGTTATTCTTCCTGGCAGATATCATCTTTCCTGGAGTCCCTCCACTTGGCACAGAGTTGTGAACTAAGACACCGCGATGCACTGTCGTCCCATGAAACATGAATGACTGTAAGAGACACCGGCTTCTGTCGTCCATGGCAACAAAAAACAATGAAGAATAGGCAGACACCGACTTCCTGCCTGTGTAACCGAGTGGAGACGGTAAACTCGCTCCTCAACTTTAAAAACACACCCCACCCGCGCTGTCCAGTTGCTAGCTTTTGTCGAGAGCGTAGCTGGTTTTCATCGGGTATTTGAGGAGACGGTCGCGTGTGTTGGCAGGTCAGAGGTCACAAGTTCGACACTCGGTGTGGAGCAACTCGATTGGCAGGGCTACTGTTTGCAACCACTTGACGTCTGTTCCACCTGTAACCAAGGACTTGAAACAGGAAGGGTCAGATACGTCATAATAACGTAACGTAATAATCGATTCATATTTGTGTCCCCAACCTGGGCAACACAGTCAAAGGGAATGATTATTGATTATTGGGAAATGTAATAATATTCCCTCTCATTTCTATTTGGAGTATCCATCAGAGCTGATGACAACACACGCACACGCACGCACATACACGTGCACGCACGCACGCACAAACGCGCACACACACACACACACACACACACACTTCCAGATAGATCAGCTGGAGGGGCTGTGCCCTGTTTTGTAGGGACCCCAGGAGAGCGAGCAGACAGACAGAGAGACACACACACACACACACACACACACACATTTCGCTGATGACAGAGACCGTTTAGCCACGTTGCGGCGGTGCGATCGATGGAGCTAGCCCCGTGTTGGAGCTAATTCCATCAGGGAAATGTTAAGAGCTGACCTTCAAATGCCAGCCTGCCTGCCTGCCTGCCTCTGTGTGTGTGTGTGTGTGTGTGTGTGTGTGTGTGTGTGTGTGTGTGTGTGTGTGTGTGTGTGTGTGTGTGGGTGTGCTGCTGGGACTCACTGGGCAGCTGCTAGCTCACTCACAGGATTGAAACCTTGAAGAAGGCAGCAGCCCGCCGCCCAAACGTAGCTCAGACAAGTAATGACCCTCGGACGGAGCGAGAGAGCATGCGGCCTCTCTTTCTTTCTTTCTTTTTCTCTTTCACCTCGCCAGCCTGCACCCACCTCACCTAAACTGGGGGGGTGTTTACCAGTTACTTTGGAGCTGACTCACACCTTCAGAGATTCACGTTGGCGCCACGTGCGGAGGGCTCTGAGGAGGAGAAACGCTGCTTCATCCCCCAATCAGGTCGTTTACCGTTCTAGACCGCCATGCCCGGTGCCAGGACGCCGTCGACGGCCTGAAGGCCGAAATGTCTCTTTCCTTGTGCGGACCATCTACGCACGGTTGGAGTGCTACTGTGTGTGTTTGTGTGTATGTGTGTGTCTGTGTGCGTGCTCTGATGACAGTCCAATGTAGAGAGTCAGTTTGTTCCAGCCCCTCTACCCTCAGGTCAGGCCCTGCCCTACCTACCCAGTCCACCATCACTGCCCCGGGCACATTCAACTCACTCTGTCATAGGTGTCATAGTAGGTAAATATGGCCTTGTGAGTCATCCACAGCCTCTAAAAGAGTCTTTGGGATGTGTGTGTGTGTGCGTGTGAGTGTGTGTGACAGAGAGAGAGAGAGAGGATGTTGTGTATCCTCTACTCTATGTGTGTGTCGGGAACTAAGCTGGAGAGATAGGAATCTAAGTGAGTTAATGCATGAGGGGGCTCCAAAAGCCCCTTCGTCTCCCAGCCCCAGCTCCTTCAATCCCCCTCTACTGCAGCAACACCGCCACCAATCACAAACACTCTCTGCCCTGGGGCCACTCGCTGTCAGAGTCCACACACCCGGCGAGGCTGGTGGAGGTAGACATCGGAGGACGGGGCTCCGCTGTCACGCATGGGATGAAGGAATGAAGAATGGGATGAAAACACACGTGTGTGCAGGAGCGAGGGCCATCGGATTCCGTGATCATTTCCTAAGTGCAGGAAAGTGTATCATTGATTTGATGATCTCTGAAAGGACATTTCAGGACTACAAACTACCCATCAAGGCCTTTCTAGCCCACTGAACCCAATCTATACGGCTGGTTATTGTAGTCATTTATTACGTCCGTAGGAAAACCGTGGCGTTCAATCATGTTAATGGATCTGAAGTGCCTTTAGAGTGAGCGAGTACGTACCCACAGACTACATTACCCAGTCTGGCAAAGCGTTCCTCATTAACGTTCCCCGTATTGAGCCTCTCTATCCACAGTAGTCATGCAGACTGTACAAGAGCTATTAGGCTAACCAGAGAGTGTTCTGTATTAAGTCTCTCTCTCTCTCTCCCTCCCTCCCTCCCTTTCCTTCTCTCTCTCTCCTTCTCTCCTTTTCCCTCTCCCTCTTCTTCTCTCCCCCTCTCTCTCTCCTTCTCTCCCCCTCTCCCTCTCTCTCTCTCCTTCTCTCTCTCCCCCTCCCCCCTTCTCTCTCTCTCTCTCTCTCCTTCTCTCTCTCCCCCTCCCCCCTTCTCTCTCTCTCCCCCTCCCTCCCTCTCCCCCCTTCTCTCTCTCTCTCCCTCCTTCTCTCTCTCTCCCCCTCCCTCCCTCTCCCTCCTTCCCTCTCTCTCTCTCTCTCTCAGACAAGACCGGCTGTATAAATCAATGTGACGTTAAGTAAATAAGGCCGT
Source organism: Argentina silus (assembly GCF_951799395.1). Taxonomy (NCBI): domain Eukaryota; kingdom Metazoa; phylum Chordata; class Actinopteri; order Argentiniformes; family Argentinidae; genus Argentina; species Argentina silus. Next base: position 18,946,828 of record NC_139660.1, on the reverse strand, counting down.
CATAGCAGAGCGGCGTGTGGAGGGAACGGAGATGGCGGTGATGGTGGAGAGTCAATCACGGGGAGGGGAAGTCGCCGGGTGTCGTGCAGAGAGAAGGAGACGGAGACGGCGCGTCTGTGCCAGCATGTCTGCGGCGTCTTTTATTTTCATGCTGGTCGTCTTCGTCTGTGTGCCAAAGCCACCACGGGGAGCGGAGGGGGGGGGGGGCGGGTGTGTGTGTGTGTGTGTGGGGGGGGGGGGGGGGGGGTGGGGGGGGGTGGAGGAGGAGGAGTGCATACTGAATTAAGAAGTTAAAGAAGGAAAGAGATTTGAAAGTCAGGGTGAGTCAGACTGGATGGTAATGCAGTGCCGGCAGTTGTGTAACCGTTGTTGAAGCGTTCTCTGTGCAGAACAATCGCTTCAGCGACACGCAAAAGAAACTTCTGAAGCTGCTCAAATTGGCAGAATGTACAAAAAGCATTTTGTGTAACTGGTTGAATAACCGTCAGGTAAAACAAAGCTGTGGTTCAATCGGCTGTGATGTCTGTAGCACTCGGCTGGGACTAAAACCTGCACCAAACTGTGGCTCTCCAGAACCGGGAGTCTCACGGCCATGGACCTTCCCTGGGCCAGGGCACCCTGTACATAAGGCCAGTCAGGCTGTTCCAGGAAGTGGAGGAGGAGGACTCTGCTATCAGAGACATGTGGAGAGGTGTCGAGGTGTCGGGACACTGTGGCCCTGTCTCGAACTCCTCTCGCTGGGCCACTTTGAAACTTGACAGGGTGCGTGGATGACCAAAGACAATGTGGTAAACAGATTCCTGTCATAATCTTGTGGGAAGGAGACAAACCAGCCACTTTACAGTCCTGCGTCACAATATGTTGTAGTGTGTGTGTGTGTGTGTGTGTGTGTGTGTGTGTGTGTGTGTGTGTGTGTGTGTGTGCGCTCGTGTTTGTGTGTGTGCGCGTGTGTGGATGCATGTGTATGTGTGTGTGTGTGTGCGTGTGTGGATGCATGTGTATATGTGTGTGTTCTTCCTGTGCCTCCGTGAGTGTCCGGAGGTCCCGCCCTCCCCTCAGTGTTCTGTGCCAGCCTCACTGTGCCAACGTGCCCGTGGATAAACACCAGCCACCTGGCGCTCCGGGGCCTATACTGTAGCTCTGATCACGAGTGCCCAGCTGATCCAAACCAGCTGCCACAGAGTGTGCCTCTTCGCCTCTTCCCCTCACCCTCACCCCCCCCCCCCCCTCCATCCCCTCTCCTCCCTCCCCCCACACCACCACCACCTTACCTGACCTCCCCTCTCCCCCAAACCCCCCTCAGGAGATAAAACTGACCACAGAAAACTGATCTTCACTGACCTACTGCTTCTTCACACGGCTGTGACAGTATGTCTCCAACATCGACACCAGGCTGTCAGACTAGTTTACCACTAATACACACACACATATATATATATATAGGCAGACAGAGCCCACAGCCCTGTTTCTGTCATTTTCTATGAGCCTTTTCAAACACAGATGAATTGTATTTCATTAAAAACCTATTAAAAGAGCTTTGTTGTTAAGGCCGTTTTTTCGGGTGACTCGAGTCCTGAAGGCAATCTCCTTCATTGCTTAAGTGTGTTAAGGTAGGAGGGCTCTATGGTTGGAGAGGGAGACACGGACCTCTGGCTGGCTGGCTGGCTGGGATGCAGTGGTCTCTGTTTGGTAAATGTGACTCTGGGAAAGCACTCTGGGAGTAAATGACCAGGCAGTTGGAGTCAGCAGAGCATGAAGTGGCCAATATGGAGACTGGTTGACCCTTCATCTTTATATAGACACACACACACACACACACACACACGATTGTGCTGCAAAAAATGGACTGGGTTAGAGGGATGGGATGTAAAATCCTTTTAGGACTGCACCCAAACAAGCCTTAGACCACTCAGACAGACATAATCTGTTCCTGTTTTATTCATTAGAGAAGAAGACCACGGCACAGTCTCCCAGCATGCTGTGTGTGGGCGTCCCCCCCCAGGCCTGCTGTCATGATAAAGAGCAATGTCAGATGAGCCAAACAGACTGGACACGCACACACACACACACACACACACACACACTGGTAACTCAAAGAAAAACTGGTCGACTGTGAAGCTGATAATCATGGTGGTGATGGTGATGGTGATGATGATGATGATGATGATGATGATGACGATGACTACTCGTTGCCAATCCTTCTTTAGAAGACAACAACTGCGACAGCAAAAAGCAGGGAATCACCATCTCCTACAGAGGGGTTTGGTCGCCAAAATCAATTCCCAGAGAGATTAACCTCATCGGCGGTGCGCGTCGGAGAGTAAGTCACACACGCGGCGTGTTTGTTTTTCCAGGGTTTCGACCACAGAGCCTTCAGTCACTCCTAATAGTCTCCTCACTCCGTTTAGTTAGGGGTTTTTCTGCGATAGCCAGCTTTGTCTGTGGGCTCTTCCGATGGCGCGGCCCCTCGTTTGATACCGCGATCACAATGCTGCTGGGGGAGGGCCCCCTGCCTGCGTCTGCGCTGACACCATCTTTCCGAACCGCTCCAACGCAGGATGTCACCACAGCAATTTCCTGTCACTCCGACGGACAGAAATCTATTAGGGGAATAATTGCTGCAGCCTCCCTATCTCTGATGGGCAGAGGGGGGGAAAGCAGCCAGCTCTGCTGAGCTCTCACAATGGCCCGGCGCTTGGAGAGCTCATGTCCACGCCTCCTTACTTAAATGGCCTGCCTGGTGCTGTATTGTATTGTATGAGGCTGAAAAGCGTGGACGAAACACACACACGTAGGCACGTACGCACGAAGGCATACATAGACACAGACAGACCGACAGACAGACAGACAGACAGACAGAGACACACACACACAGACAGACAGACAGACAGAGACACACGCACGCACACACACACACACACACACGCACACGCACAGTGACTAAACCATAATGAAGTGCATCCTAAGCGACCTACTGTAGCTACCTACTAAGCCCCCCAGAGCGGTCGTCTAGGTGGTACACTCTTCGAGAGAAAAAGAGTGTTCTTCGGTTCCATGTACAGTAGAACCTTCTGCGGAAAGGGTTCTACAGTCCCCGGAAGCCAGAAGGGTTCTTCAAAGGGTTCTCCCGCAGGGACAGCTGTATAGCCCTGTATGGGTTCCTATGAGGGTAAAGTGCCAGTCATGACCGTTCTGTGTAGCATGCAAATGTACAACAGCTGGCATCCATATTTCCATAGACAGGTTATGACCCTGAGATGATAAGAGGATGGAAAAACGAGTCAAAGGGTCCATTACGCCATCAGTAGAGGCTGACGGAGGTAGAAATCGGAGGACGGGGCTCATTGTCATGCATGGAACGGATTGAGGAACAGTATCCCAACGCAACGTGTTTCCTGTAAGCGCATCCTAAAGAGACAACGTGTTCGATAGCATTCCTCATTCCATTCCGTGCATTACCAATCCCGCGCCTGTCCTCCGATTTCTAGCTCCACCAGCCTCCCCTGTAGTCCAGATACAGATCTATAGGCAACCGCTGATGACACGTTTCGATCAGGAGCACCCTCATTTCATTCGTAAACATCATTTGCGTGAGAGAAGGGGGAAGGTTACCACAGGAAACACACACACAAGTTTGCATGTGGAGCACCTCTCCCTCTCTCTCTCTCTCTCTCTCTCTCTCTCGACTGATGACATCCCCTATTTAATGATTGTTTGTTTTTCCACAGCTGGTCCAAACACTGCGTACGAGGAAAATCTATGAATACACACACGCGTTGAGTTTGGATCCTAGTCACCACTCTGACTCACTACTGAAGCATATACGCTATTCTACCTTATCAAAGCAAAGCCATTAAAATACATGAGATTCTACTGCAGCCCCCTTCCATCTCATACTCAGCAGGGGAGGCTGGCGGAGGTAGAAATCGGAGGACGGGCTCATTGTAATGCATAGAATGGTATCAAACATGTCATTGTAATGCATTACAATGAGCCCGTCCTCCGATTTCTACGTCTGCCAGCCTCCCCTGGTACTCAGCCATTTAAGCCCTCATCAGCTAAGCTGACAGGGCTGGTGACAGAGCTTAGGCTGCATATTCATCAGGAAAGGTGATATTGTGAGAATATCAGCCTACAGCTAAGATCCTCTTACTGGTTACCAATGAACTGTCTCAAGGAAAATACACATGCACACACACACACACACACACACACACACAGTCACCTGTCAGTGGACGACGGGGCCTTCCCTGAGGACACGGCCCACCCCAGCCCTGTGTGTGTGTGTGTGTGTGTGTGTGTGTGGGTGTGTGTAGCCGCCTCAGAACTTATTTTGGACACAGCAGGTCCGACCCCAGCCCCCACTCTCTCTCCCGTCATCTGGAATACTCCGTTTTCTGCTCCGCTGAGCTGGCACCGGTTGATACAGGGGAGAGATGGAGCACGGCGGAGAAGAGGAAGAGGAGGAGGAGGAGGAGGAGGAGGAGGGAAATGAGAAGTGACATTGCAAATTCTGGAATAAACAAACCGCTCAGAACAGACCCTCCCAGAATGCAAGGCGACAGGACTGACAAGACATTCCTTCCTGGCAAATTAGCATACCTCCCATGTTCCCCAAGGTGCAGGAACCAATAGGAGCTCTCATCCTTCAAGGAATGACTGATAAGCAGTCACCCATCTTTTGTTCACGCCAAAACATTGACTGACACACACACACACACACACACACACACACACACACACACACACACACACACACACACACACACACACCGAAACACACACCGAAACACACATATAGATAGTTCCTTTTGAGACATCAAGGGGCTAGAAAGAAAACAACAGAACTGAGGAAAGTTTTCTCCTTTTGTGAGACCTTCTAAATGCCTGTGTTAATATTAGCCCCATGTTGTGTTCGTCAGACGCAGCGTGAGCTGGAAATAAGGCTCCCTCGGGGCGGCCCGAGGAAGAGCTGCTCATTAGGGATCGATGCCAACGAAAGGAGAGAGAGGTGGGCGGCTCATTTTTATTCATAGCGAGACCTACATTCAGACACGACATCATTGTAAATAACAAACTGCCCTCCACACGCGCACACGCACGCACGCACACACACATGTACGCATGCGTACACACACACACACACACACACACACACACACTGCTAGCTTCCCCTTTTACCCCTCAGCCACCTCTGCCTTAGCTAAATCCCTAACACCGCCCCAGGTCCTGCTCCTGCCTTTTGACCATAAACGGTCAAGAAAGACCGCTGCAGAGAGCGAACCTGTAGCCAAGATTCTCTCAGTCGGCGATGCCACATAACTGTCCTCTGCAGAGACTCTGCCTGCGTTAGACAAGCACTGAGAAGGCCCCCCCCCACGCATTACAATGAGCCTGTCCTCCGATGTCTACCTCCACCGGCCTCTAATGCTGGCCCCCAGGCATGAGAGAAACAAGTCAATATGAGGCGCTGCTGATCGATAGTGAGTGAGATGGACATTTGTCGTGACATTTAAGCTAAACCAAAATTAGCCGGGGTCTGAGTGGCCCTTGTGCTTCTGCTGTGACTCTGGTTTACCAACCTATAGGATTGTCTCTCTCTCTACGTCTCTGTCAGTCTCTCTCATCTCTCTGTCCGAGTCTGTCTCTCTCTCCTCATCTCTCTATCTGTGTCTGTCTCTCTCTCTGTCTGTCTCTCTCTTCATCCCTCTATCTGAGTCTGTCTGTCTCTCTCCTTGTCTCTCTATCTGTGTCTGTCTCTCTCTTCATCCCTCTATCTGAGTCTGTCTGTCTCTCTCCTTGTCTCTCTATCTTTGTATGTCTCTCTCTTTTTTTCTCTCGCTCTCTCTCTAACTGTTTCTCTCTAACTCTCTGTCTCTGTCTCTCTCATTGGGGGTGAGGCACCTGAGAACCTCAGTGGCACATTAAACATTAACATCTACTGCTTGTTTGTTTGAGTGCAGGGGAGAGAGAGGCACGCTGCTCCTGGGTGACACGGAATGCCTGCCGCAGGAGCCCTGGAGAGCTACTGTGACCCACACAGAGCCGCCATTGTGTGTCTGTGGGAGTGACTGGAGGAGAATGGTCAGATGATGAAACTGAGTTCACCATCCGTGTCTCCCGGAGATGTCTCCACTAATACATTCCCCCTGTCTTTGTCCGGCCGGGGAGGCTGGTGGAGGTCCAAATCGGAGGACAGGCTCATTGTAATGCAACCATTTCTGCCTCCCCTGGTTTCTGGCCGTCTCTCTAGACACACGCACACGCACGCACACGCACGCACACACGCAATAGCCAGAGGATAAAGACACTTAACAACGACACCTGCTTCAGACTAGAAGCATTTAGTTTAATCTTTAACCAGAAAATCCAACTTGGCACAAATCGTTCTCGTTCTCAGAATCATAGAAGGAGTTGAGATTGTGTGCCTGCCTCGTACTGACGTTGCCACTGTTTAATCGTGCGGCTGCGTCACGCTGAACTCCAGCCGCTTTGAAGCAATAGAGGGAGAGGAGGATTGAGGCCAACATCAACACACACACACTCAATATTAGGATGAGATTAGGGGTTGGAAATCATTCAAGTGAGTGCCTCTGTAGAGCCACACACACACACACAAACACACACAAACACACGCAAACACACGCACGCACGCACGCACACACACAGACACACAGACCCATTAACACACACACACACACACACACACACACACACACACACACACACACACACAAGCCGTTCAGAGCACCACTCCCTTTCCCAGCCCTGTTAGAGAGGAGAGCGCAGGCTGATGGTCTTCACACCTCCCTCCCCTCTGTGTGTGTCCCTGCATGGGGAATCAGCCACCAGGGACCAGGCACAAACTGTTCACTGGCAGAGAGACCAGGGACCAGGCACGAAGTGTTCACTGGCAGAGAGACCAGGGACCAGGCACGAAGTGTTCACTGGCAGAGAGACCAGGGACCAGGGAGAGGAGAGGAGAGGAGAGGAGAGGAGAGGAGATGAGGGGAGGAGAGGAGAGGAGAGGAGAGGAGAAGAAAATAATAGCATATTGGGGTTGCCTCTCTCTTCTCCTCTCTCTCTCGATCACTCACACACACACACACACACCCTTCTTCCAATCACATGCACACACATACATGTAAGAACCTGAGGGTGTACCAGAACAAAGTGAAAGTGTATCTTTGCATGTATTCCATTCACCTTCATGGTTAACAACAACAATAACAACCCATTCCAGGTTACCTTGAGTGCCCCTAGCAGAACCACAGACTCCCCCCCCCCCCCGCCTCCTGACCAGTCCCTGTACCCCTGCTGAAGCAGTCTCACACTATCTAGTTTGCCATCACATTTCCCCAGCACTAGCCCTTCTTCTTCTTCTTCCATTCTCCCCCCCCAACTCTCCCCTCCAAACTCTCCCCCCATTCTCCCCCAACTCTCCCCCCCATTCTCCCCCAGCTCTCCCCCTGTTATTGCTCCAGTCTCCCCCAACTCCCCCCCCCCCATTCTTGCCCCAGTCCTCCTCCCCCCGCCCCCCCCCCCCCTCTCTCTCTCCTTACCAGGTGTGCGCCACGGTGAAACGGCGGCGATGGCGGATGCTCTTGTTGACCATGAGCTTGCGGAACATTCTGGGAGAGCTGCGGGGGGAGAGTTTAGGGGAGACGGCGCCTCTCTTCCCCCCGCCGGGCAGCTTGGGGGGCTCCAGCTCCAGGTGCATGTGGTCCTTGAAGGTCCGGATGCAAGAGTCCGAGTCTGGAGCACTCAGCTCGTTGGACGACATGCCGACCGACCGACCGAGACGCGGATCCTCCCTTCTGTCCTCGGAAAAAAAAAATACCTTCTCGATTTTCTGTCCTCCTCGGTTTTCTGTCCTCCTCGTCTCTCTCTCTCTCACTCTCTCTCTCTTTCTCTCGTTGTCTGTCTTTCGTTCGTTTCCCCTCTCTTTCCCTCTCCCTCTCTCTCTCTCTCTCCCTCTCTCTCTCTCTGGCGCTCTGAGAAGCGGAGGCTAAGCCATGCACGGGTGAGGGTGCTGAGAGCTGGAGCGTAGCAGGGGGATTGAGGCACACACACACACACACACACACACACACACACACACAAATGCGTGCTTTCACACAGTGTGTGTGGCTTTGCCTCTCTGTCTCTCTCTCTCTCTTCTCCCTTTCTTCACAGCTTCAGGGATTAGCAGCCAGCAGTTTTCTCTTTCTTTCTCTCTCCCTCTCTCTCTCTCTCTCTCTCTCTTTCTTGCTTTCTCTCTCTCTCCAGTCCTCCTCCGTGGGCAACAAGCACAGTCCTCTCTTCCTCCTTCCTCTCACAGACTAATCAGACACTGTTAGAGGAGGTTTGGTCACAGCAGGGTCAACCCTCCTTCCAGGGGAGAAGAAATGATCTTTGATCTCTCTCTCTCTCTCTCTCTCTCTCTCTCTCTCCCTCTCTCTCTCTCTCCCTCCCTCTCCTGGGTGAGTCTGCCTGCCTGCTGGTGCGTGTCTGTAAAATGCACACACCACCAGCTCTTGCTCGCCCGCTCACTCACAGTCCATTCAGCTCACAGAATCTCCCTTATGAAAAATTCACCAGGGCTGAGAGCCTCTCTGTGCCCCCCATCAACGACTAGCCTCCGCAGACACTCCCCAAGAGGTAGACTCCTTCTGACTATAGTCCGGGCGCAGGGTGTCTCTCCACACACACACACACACACACACTAACAGAAGCACACACTCTCACACACGCACACACATACACACACACACACACACACACTCACACACACACACTCACACACACACACACAGCAGGGCAGCAGTACAGGAATCTAGCCGGCTTAGAGGCACAGAGGCACATGCTTCAGTGTTCATTCAGAATAAACATGAGAAGCTCAGTGCAAAGCACGCAGCTCGCAGAGGCCACGCCCCCCCTGCACACCCATTGGCTGCCGGTTGTTTTGACGACAGGCAGGCTGGGATGGGTTGCCGGGGTTCCTTGGTGATATCGCTTGAATTCAGATGATATTGCGTGACCTTTTCATAGCGCAGCAAAGCTCCAGACGCAGATTTGAAAGGGGAAAAAAAATAATGAATTCATGTCGAAATGTAACCCAGTTAGATTAGGAGTGGGTAGTGAACACGAGACTTGCACATATACACACACACATACATGCGCGCGCATGACACACACACACACACACACACACACGCATACACACACATGCACACACACACACACACTTGTGCATGTGTGCATGACACACACACGCATACACACACACGCATACACACACACGCATACACACACACGCATACACACACACACACACACACACACACACACACACACAAACACACAGACACACACACTATACACATCGCACATCGTCTGAATAGTGACACACTGACACAGTCAAACAAAGGACAAATAGTGACACAGAGAGAACGTTCCATCACAATCTATCTGCCATTCACGCACAGCCACACACTGTCATTAGGCCAGCAATAATCCAACCATGAGATTGCCACCCTTAGAGAGAGAGAGAGAGAGACAGAGAGAGAGAGAGAGAGAGAGAGAGAGAGAGAGAGAGAGAGAGAGAGAGAGACAGAGAGAGAGAGAGAGAGCGAGCAGGAGATTGTGACTGTCGTTGGGGGCTGATCGGGAGAAAAGAGATTGTGACTGAAAGAGAGGAACAGCAAACACAATGTGTGTGTGTGTGTGTGCGTGCGTGTGTGTGCGTGTGCGTGTGTGTGTGTGTGTGCGTGCGTGTGCGTGTGTATGTGTGGGTGTGTGTATGAGTGTGTATGAGTGTGTGTGTGTGTGTAACGGTTCTCGGGTATCACCCGTATCAGTAGACGCCCATCAATTCACGTTCCCGGCTCGCTGAAGTCAACCATTTGATTGATTTTCCGACACGTCGAGACGTTTTCTTAGGTTCTCCGTTTTAATCGACAAGCTGGACATTCTACTCTCCCATCAGGCCAGAGTTAGCACCGTATCCTAAAAGATATCTGGATTCCACTAACGAAGCCTTGTAGTTGTCGCCTCCTTGTCCTAGTTATAATCAATGAATTGTATTCCCAAAAATGATCACCAGTTAGCCAGAACAAGTGTATAAGAACACTATACAGTTTGAGTTTTTATTTTAAACATTTAAAAAGGTTCAACTGAGGTACAAACCGAAACCGTGATCCCCAAAAACCGAGGTACGTACCAAACCGCTGCCTGAATAAACACGTTCACCCCTAGTGTGTGTACAGGAGACGTGTGACATTTATCTACTTCTTGGTTGGATGTCATTCTCTGCGTGAGTCTCTCCCATGGGAGCTGCTGACGCCATCAGCGTGGCTGTCGTTAATGTCACACGTGCACCCCTGAGTGACGCATGGCGGGACGGGTACGGACGCTACGGTAATCACAGTGTTGACTCCGTCTCGGTTACCTCCAAGTCTAATCTTCTCCGGTCTGAGGTGAGAATCAGAGGTGTCAACATACGCCGGCGTTTCACACGCGGCTATCCTCTGTTACCCTGCTGTTGTTTACCAGAGAGAGAGAGAAGGAGAGAGAAGGAGAGAGAGAGGGGGGGAGGGGGGGGGGGGGGAGGGGGATGAGCTGGGGTGGCTGGTCTCTCTCTTCAACGTCAAACTCAGTCATTCACACTCCTGGGGGGGTCTTCTCTGCACCAGAGTGAAAGCTATTGTATGATCTGGTCTCCAGTGTTACTGCCCCTCTGTGACCCCCCCCCCCCCCCCCCGCTGTGGTGTGACAACCCCTGGCTGACTGGCTAATTGCCTGGCTGGCTGACTGGCTGGCTGGCTGACTGGCTGACTGGCCGGCCGGTTGACTGGCTGACTGGCCGGCCGGTTGACTGGCTGGCCGGCTGGCTGGCTGGCCGGCTGGCTGGCTGGCTGACTGTATCCCCAGCATTAGTTAATGCTTCCATGGGCGTCGAGTCAAGTCAAAGTGTATTTCTCAATGACAGTAAACAGTTTGTAGACCGTGACAACGAACTGCTTACTTTGCAAGCTTCCTCTCAACACTGCAACGATCACACAGAAGTAAAAGACATGGATTTGTAAGACACTGTGTTTTAGTGTGAAACCCTGGGCGTGTGGGCGGGTGGGACCCCTGTGTCACCCCGCTCTCTTCCAGGGGGAGGGGGGGGGGGAGGAGGGGAGGGGGGCTGGGGGGGATTAGTGCGGTGAGGGGACTGAGGGGGGCTGGCAACAGGGGGCCTTGAGGTGGGAGTTACGTAACGCTAGGCTGGGGTCTTACATAAAGACGCTCCCTCACAGATGACTGACCGCAATGAAGGAAGACAGCGGGCCCGTTCCTGGGTACAGAGCTGGACATGTCTATTCATAAAGAAAGACGAGAGAGAGAGAGAGAGAGAGAGAGAGAGAGAGATAGGAGGAGGGAAAGAAAAGAGAGCGGAGGCTCAGAATAATCCCTCTCTTTGACGCGTCTTCTGAGCTCAGAGTATTTCTCTGTGGGTGCTTAGGAGAGCAGACAGTAATTCCATTAAAATAACAACTCTCTCTACTTCCAGCTTTAACAACCTTAAAGTGCACAGAGACAGATGGTCACTAACACACACCATCTTTCTTACTGTACAAGGTAGCCTGCCAGGCACGGAACCCAGGCTGCAGGAAATATGGTCGATAATCAACTTTGACATTGAACCGTATCTTCTCAAAGGTTAACTCTCTGTCAGTGAGCGACAACACTGTACATGTCACTGTTCAGAGGTGATCCTCTTCCTCCTCCTCCTCCTCATCATCCCAATCTCCATCATCATCACCTTAATCATCTTCATGATCACCATCAACCTCATCATCCCAATCCCCATCAATCATCATCTTCATCATCCCAATCCCCATCAATCATCATCATCTTCATCATCCCAATCCCCATCACCATGATCATCGTCATCTTCCCTATCATCATCATCATCATCTTCATCACCATTATCATCGTCACCTTCCCCATCATCATCATCA
>NC_139660.1:18927341-18929841 GCF_951799395.1 Argentina silus | reverse complement strand
CATCACCGACCCTACTTATGGTATTTCTCTAGGGCGAGGGAGAGGCCTGCTGCACTGCTTCTCAGAGGCTTTACAGGCTTGCTCTGCTACCGCATGGACAGCTGAATGAAAGCAAAGAACCCAATTTGGACCAGCGGGAAACGTAACAGAAAGTCCTGAGTATAAGTAGAATGTGCATCAGTCAAACTCAATCCAGTTAAAGGGATTATAATTGGGTTTATAAATGAGATCATAGGGGTAAAAACGTTGTTAGAACTTCTCCATATCATCAGAGGAGTTGTTGCATGTTCCATCTAGAATATCGTGTGTGTGTGTGTGTGAGAGATATTGACATGTTATACAGCACCAGCTGATGCTCACTCTGCCTTGATAGATAGGCGACAGCAGCATCTGATAGTGTGTGTGTGTGTGTGTGTGTGTGTGTGTGTCTGTCTGTCTGTCTCTGTGCGTGTGTGTGTGTGTGTGTGTGTGTGTGCGCGTGTGTGTGTGTGTCTGTCTCTGTGCATGCACTCACCACTCAGGTTCCACAGGCGTGATGTCGATGCGGGGCGGGGCCATGAAGGGGAGCGAGGTGGGCCTGGCCATCAGGTCGTCGTCCGGCGTGCGCGACCTCTCCGCCTGTCGCCATGACAACGGGGGCAGCTGCAGGTTCCCGGAGAAACGCCGGCGGCCCCGGCGCAGGTCGACGCCCAGCGTGCAGGTGGTTGAGGTGAAAGACTCGCTGAGACCGCAGTCTGGAGGCTCTTTACTGTCCTACAGGGAGGGAGAGGGAGGAGGGAGAGGGAGGAGGGGGAGACAGGGAGGGAGGGAGGGAGGGTGGGGGGAGCGAGAGGTTAGATGAAAAAACGAAAAACACAAATACTTTCGGACAAGTCTCCGCATACTCGGGTTCAGGGGAGGCTGATGGAGGCAGAAATCATCATGCATTACAAGCCTGTCCTCTGATTGAGTTTGATTCCTGCCTCCACCAGCCACCCCTGACGTACAAGTGAGCCTACAGCCCCCATGATCTGACCTAGCCAGACGAGACGCTCAGCCATCTGCAGCACTAACCACGTTCTCCACTAAGGGGCGCCATAGGCCTTCTTTTTTTTTTTTAATAAGGCAGTTGACTTGAGCTTGGAGAAGAGAGAGGTAGAGTACCGTTAGATACCGCCTGTAGAACATGGAAAGAGTACAGAAACACTCTCTTCAGTCTGAACTCGCCATGGATCAAACCACTGAGACCCCTTCTGAATCCTGCCTATTTATGGCACCTGTCCTGCAAGCGGCATGTACCACTGAGCACTGAGAGGGGGAGCGGGGGTGGGTGCCCCTGGATGCCCCTGGATGCCCCTTTTCCAACTCCAGACCAGCTAATCAGGCAAGCTAATCATAAACAATCTCCTTCCTACCTCTGCCGTGAGGTTGTTACACAAAGTCAATCACCTTCACACTGCTTTTCAACTTCAATCATCCATCACCTCCTCCCCCTCCTACTCCTCCTCCTCCTCCTCCCAGGCCCCGGGCTTTTTTTTTCCCACCTAATTTACTGACTTAATTTGTCTAGTATTGTGTGCTGTGTGTACAGTGATTGGAGGGCGTAAATAACCCTGTTTACTCTCAGCTGTGTGGTCTCATTTATATTCAGTGACTGAAGGGCCGTGTGTGTGTGTGTGTGTGTGTGTGTGTGTGTGTGTGTGTGTGTATGCGTTTGTGTGTGTGTGTGTGTGTGTATGCGTTTGTATGTGTGTGTGTGTGTGTGTGTGTGTGTGTGTGTGACATATTGACATGTTATACAGCACCAGAGGATTCTCACTCTGCCTGAGCCCACAGCAGCATCTGAGGCCTAGGGTAAACAAGAGTTAAAACACAACAGTATATTATTCATGTCATCTCATTTCATTTCAAACTCAACTGTCAAATGTCTCTCTCTCTCTCCTTAACCATCATCAGCCTTCAGAAGAAGTGAGTCTTTCAGAAGCATGTCATGGAAAGACATTTCCAAGAACAGCGAGGGAGAGCCTCAGAACAACAGTGAAGGATTTCAATCAATGCCACTCTTTCAGCATCTCTACAGAAGCCCATACACACACACACACACACACACACACACACACATGGTACAGCGTGATCTCTGGTACCTGCAGATAACATTCCTGTGTGTGTGTGTGTGTGTGTGTGTGTGTGCGTGTGTGTGTGTGTGTGTGTGTGTGTGTGTGTGAGAGAGAGAGAGAGAGAGAGAGAAAGAGAGAGAGAAAGAAACACATTGAGTCTGGTCACCTAGGCCACTGTGATGTGAAGTGTTTGACACAGAATAACCTTTCAGAGTCTGAAAGGAATGAAAGAGAATATCTTCCTGATACGGCTCCACGGCAAGACAGAAGAAAAGAAGGAAAAGGGAGAGACGGAAGAGAGAGATACGGATGTAATTAGGCGAGAGAGAGGAGAAAAAGGGCGAGATGGAGAGATTTGATGGAAGGCGAACATGAGCCTTATCGGAGGAGATGATAGACTGATA
>NC_139660.1:18904841-18922341 GCF_951799395.1 Argentina silus | reverse complement strand
ACACATCTCAATCTATCAAAGAGAATTGGGAGGCATTCAAGGACACGGAGAGAGGCAGACTGTTTATGATGAGTTGTCTGGCCACACAGAGAGAGAGAGAAAGAGGGAGATTACTTCAATGTCCCTCTGCCTGGTGGGGCTGGGTGCAGATGGTTAGTGGCGTTGATGGAAGCTGTGTGTGCCCAGCCACACCTCATGGCCGTGCTCCTGTCCTGTCTGTTAGGTTTAAATGGAGAGGGGTCAGAGTGTTGGCTCCTGCACACAGAGCAATCGAAAAAAAGCGTGTTCAGTGTAACACACACACATGGCAGGCACACACACACACACACACACACACAGATAAACGGAGACACACAGTGACACACACACGCACACATACACACACACACAGTGACACACACACACACACAGACAGAGACACACAGTGACACACACACACACGCACACACTCACAGAGACAAACGAAGACACACACACACACACACACACACACACACACACACACACACTCTCTAAGGCTAGCTCTGAGCTGAATGGGTAATGGGTCATCAGTAAAGTGTGAATGTGTTGAGCGCTAAGACGTTATTTAATCACTCTGTCTCTTGCCTGCAGCTGCTGGCCACCTCTCTCAACCATACAACACAATCCAATAACACCCCCAACCTCCAGCTAAGACCGGACCACCACTCCTCCACCCCCGCTACACACACACACACACACAAACTTACACTCCAACCTAATCCCCTGCCTTAAAAGATAAGAGCTAGTACATCACCCTAAGCCAAGACCAAGCCAGTCCACTTACGCCTACATCCAATAACAACGTTCTCACCACCATACCGACACACACACACACACACAGGTATGCACACACACACACACACACACACACACAGACACACACACACACACACACACACACACACACACACACACACACACACACAGGTCTGTCCTCTCCCCCTCTGCCACTCTGTGGTATGTTTACATTAGTTACCGTAGTAACAGACCAGGCCTATCTTTAGTAGACAGCCAGCTGGGACTGAAGGCTGATTTATACCTTCCTCATTGACTTCCTCCTTTTCATAGCAGACACAGATCTGAATCCACAAAGGGGTTTGCATGTGTACCTCCTGCAAACATCCGCACAGATCTAGCCAAAACAATTATGATTAATTTAATATTATTATAAGTATTCTTTTTTTCTTTTCTTATTTCTATTATTCCATGATGTTTCTTTTCTTATTTCTATTATTCTATTACTAGGGGAGGCTTCATTTTAGTGTGGGTGTGGGTGTGTGTGTGCGCAAATCCTAAATCTTAATTAAAATGGAAATCTGTGTGAGAGATGTTCACTGCAGATAAGGACGCAGTAGAAGGATAGAAGCAAGGGGCTAATGAAAAGGTGTGAAGAACATCATGTCCAAGTCACAAGAGTGTGACTTGGACATGATGTGAGGGAAAAAAGGGCATCCAAAGACATCACGACTAATGATAAAAGGTGGAAGATGGAAGGTGGAAGAAAAGAGGGAGCGATCTTCATACTAAGTAAGAGGTGAGAGAGACGGAGAGATAGAGAGATGGAGAGAGAGATGGAGAGAGAGATGGAGAGAGAGATGGAGAGAGAGCTGAGGCTCATCTGTCAGAGGACTGCTGATACCCACACCCACACATTCAACTACTGTCCTGTCAGTTGAACACACAGTGGCAAAAATAGAAAGAGATTATACACCCACGACCGCCATACTGTTTCTCACTGTGTTGTGTGTGCGTGCGTGTGTGTGTGTGTGTGTGCGTTCGACAGACAGCAGACAGCGAGAGTAGTGAGAGAAATCAGAGAGAGAGAAATCGGAGAGAGAGAAAGAGAGATTGAGAGAGAGAGTACGACACAGTTGTTCACCAAACTGTTCGCTCTTCTCATGTTTTAAGAGATGCTGTTATCTCTTGTCAGCCCTGTCCTGTCAGATTGCAGTTGGTTTGGTTTGATCAGAAGCCTGACACTGCTTCACTGGGGACTACTGGAGTGTAACTGGCTTTTCTCTCTCTCTCTCCTTCTCCCTTCCCTGCCTATTCCTCCATTTACCTCCCCCTCTTTCTCCCCCCCCCCCCCTCTCTCTCTCTCTGACACTCGCTCGTTCACTCTCTCTCTCTCTCTCTCCCTTCCCTGCCTATTCCTCCATTTGCGCTCTCTCTCTCTCTTCCACCATTTGCTCTCTCTCTCTCTCTCTCTCTTTCTCTCCTGTGCCTTAAATGTTTCAGCTCTGTAAGGGAGTTCTCCTCACATGCTCTGGGAAGCAGGATAGGGGCCGGGAATGGGAATACGGGTTGGAATGTTGTTGGTATGTTGTTGGAATGTTGTTGGTGTGTTGTTAGGACAATGTTACGTACATCATTAGGAGACACCGTCAGCACGCTCCTGCTCTTCCGCATCTTCCGTGGAGTATTCCTCGCTCCGTCCCACAGCAGCCAGCTTCACATACACACCTGGGACAAAACACACACGCACACACACACACACACACACACACGTTATTAAGGTGCACCAGGGCACACACAATACAGTCACAGGATATAAAATATACACTCAACGAACACTTTATTAGGAACACCTGTACACCTTCTCATGGTGGAGGTGGTGTAATGGTGTGGGGAATGTTTTCTTGGCACACTTTGGGCCCCTTAATACCAATCAATCATCACTTGAATGCCATAGCCTTTTTGAGTATTGTTGCTGACCATGTGCATCCCTTCATGGCCACAGTTTACCCCTCTTCTAATGGCTACTTCCAGCATGATAATGCACCATGTCACAAAGCAAAAGTCGTCTCAAACTGGTTTCATGAACATGACAATGAGTTCAGTGCTCTTCAGTGGCCTTCCCAGTCACCAGATCTGAACCCAATAGAATACCTTTGGGATGTGGTAGAACGGGAGATTCACAGCTTGAAAGTGCACCTGAAAAATCTGCAGGAATTGCGTGATGCAATCATGTCATCATGGACCCGAATTTCAAAGGAATGTTTCCAACATCTTGTGGAATCAATGCCACGAAGAATTTAGGCTGTTTTGAGAGCAAAGGGAGGCCCGACCCAGTATTAGTATAGTGTTCCTAAATAAATAAAACAGACAGGAGAGTTTATATTATTGATAGGAGTAGCACACGCCTCAGGGGTTAACTCTGCCATGTAACATACAAACAAACAAAACACACACACACACACACACACACACACACACACACACAAACACACACAAACACACAAACCAGTGTAAACCAGAGAGCAGGAGTGTTTTATCTGAATAGAGTAGGTGTTGTAGGCTTCCGTAGAGAGACTCACTCTCCTCATCTGATCTTCCGATGGTCACAGTCACGGTCACGGTCTTGAGAAAGCGGTTTGCTTGCGGTCCGACTGACACATCCACATCACAAAGAGCCCTTTGAGCCCTGCGTAGATGTCACCAACTCTTGTGATAGCTAAGACTCAATTTCCCTCCATTTGTTTGTGTGCCAATTGCCCTTCAATTAGATACGGTTCATTCATTTGCTTACTGTGCTGCGGATGCACTTTTTCTCCCCAGCTAACAGCATTATAAGGTTGGAGGTTAGTGAATTTGGCACATAGTGATGTGAATGGCAGGATGCACAAAGGTCTGTATTCACTGGCCGGCGTCAGTGCCATCCACATGGTTGTCCATAACGGCACAGAGGGTTCTTTGACTGCCCAGTCGAACCTGGCTGAGAGGACAGCGAGGACAAAACCAACCAAAACTCTCCCATTTCTGTCTTTCTCTCTCTCTCCCCCATCTCTCTCTCTGTCTTTCTCTCTCCCATCTCTCTGTCTTTCTCTCTCTCTCTCTCTCTCCCATCTCTCTGTCTTTCTCTCTCTCTCTCCCATCTCTCTCTTTCTCTCTCCCATCTGTCTGTCTTTCTCTCGCTCTCTCATCTCTCTCCCATCTCTCTCTGTCTTTCTCTCTTTCTCTCCCATCTCTCTCTCTTCCCCCCCCCCCCCCTTTTCTTCATCTCTCCATGTGAGATGGTGTGTGAGGTGATTGGAACACTGATGGTTATTGAATCAGCCTGGGAAAGACAGTATTGAGGACACCACGAAGAGTGCCTACTGCAGTAGCAAAGGCTTAACGGGGATCCACATCAACTAAAGTTAACTTAACAACACTGAAACTAATCACAAAGCTCTACTCTACTCTTCTCCGTTCTGTTCTACCTCTGTTCATCTGCCTCCACTTTCTTTCCCCATCTCTTTATTCAGTCCCTCTGTTCACAGTCACAGACAGCCTTGTCCTTTATCCAACCCCCTTCCTTCTATCACGTCCTCCGTGCCCTCCTATTCAGGGATGGATCTGGGCTTCGTCAAGTCTTTGATCACGGTATCTGCTTTAGAAAAACAGCGGCGTCCATACACACCTACGTCACCTTGAGACAGATCAGTCACCGGACGGAAAACCTAAACCAACCCACGCAATGTATAGAGAAACAGAGAGATTTCACATTCCTTCTCATTTTTTCACTTATTCCACTGCGGCCATTGAAAAGAACATTTGCATGATAAACACTCCAGCTGCAGCCAGAGATCTGCTGCCCCCCCCCCCCCCCCAAGGTGAGTCATACTGCTGAATTACCATTCCTCCATACAACTCCTATCCATCTATACTGATTACGCATTCATAGGTTTATCATGTAAACAGATGCTGGGTGCTGTTCTCTTCTGTCTTGTCAGGCACAGACACAGTCGTCATACAAATGTCGCATTTGAACAGTTATGAAATACCATTTCATAACATTGTCTCAGAGGAGATATGAAGGGGAGGTGAAAGCAAACTTGTGTGAGAATTGAACTTATTGCTGCCATCCAACACATATGAGCGATTTCATACCACACACACACCACAAAGAGCGATATTTCCCCCTGGGTTGAGGAACGCTGACTTTTATACACTAGACAATATTTTTTTTTCAAAACCTCTACATTCCAACCTCCTCTGCAGGCAGAAGAAGGCTAAGCCTTATGTAAGTGGTGGGATTTGAACCACGGATATCTCACATGGATGCCACAGACATAAACCGCGGGGCGGTTTGCAGGCTGGGCTCTCTCCAAACCACCTCCACTAGACTTCCAATAGCTGTCCCGTCAGGGGCCACCGTCAGACGGAGGGAAGAACAACACAATATTGAGGTGATCCACAGAGCGTTCCCTCTTATTGTGTTGACGCCTTCATTTACGAGACGCCCAGTAAGCTAGGCTCCATAAAAACAAATGACTGATCAGGATGCACAGTCATCTCGCCAAGATGATTATCATACCGTTTCTCAATTTGCGTTATTTGTTTCTCAATGTCTCCCCAATGTCACACCATCGCATGCTGTATGATTGAGCAAGCCTCATCTGAGCGTCTCTGTACCACCCCGCACCCCCACCCCCACCCCCCACTCCCCCACCCCCGACCCCCCCCCACGCAACCTGTACAAACAAATCTTCGCCAAAATCTAGCTTTAATCCAAGCATAAAGCTGAAGCTCTGTGATGTAGTGAGGACGTGCTGCGTCCTACTGCGTGGCTGTTCTGATCTGAAACATGGATTATGAATGAGGCCCGGACGTTACATAAATCTAATACCAAACAGTAATGTAGGTCTGGCCTGAGGCCTACCAACGAGAAAATAAATCTGATAAATCTGTCAGCCAATCAAATCGTCGCTATCCTGGATAAATAATAATGTGATTAGGGTGTCAGACAATCAGACCTACAGTATCCTGGATAGATACCATGTGATAAGGCTATCAGCCAATCAGATCTGCAGTATCCTGGACACATAACATGTGATAAGTAAGTGTCTGCTGATCAGATCGTCAGGACTGTGTGTGGAGTCTGGATTGTGTTTATTTGAACACAACGACAGTGGGGCTGTCAGCTGTCCTCTTTCTTTTCGTGCATTGCGTAAAGTGTATTGAAGCGCGGAGAAAATGCACTTCAATAAAGCCTGACTTGACGTGACTTGACAGGCTCTTCTTTACGACACCATGTGGTTTAAAGACACAGAAACAATGTCTGGTTGCTTTATGATCAAACACTGCATGATAATACTGCACTTACTGCACAATAACCCACGCCATTTTTCATGAAACAATGACGGCTAATTCAACGTCTTTCAATTTCGATTCCATCAATGTCCTATAGTTCTACCTGATTGCAGGGCTGCTGTGGTCACATGGGTGAGTGTGTTATCATGACAACGACAGTGGCGATGGATCATAATGTTTGTGAGTGAGGTGGGTTCACCTTGGAGGGAAGGGCACCTTTAAGGACTCATGTGTGGTCAACAGGTTTTAGGGAGGACGTGAGGGTTGAGCACCGGAGGCCGGTGGAGGTAGAAATCGGAGGACGGCCTCATTGGAATACATGGAACGGAGAGAGGAACGGTTCCTGTCCATGATTTCTTCCTCCACCGGCCTCCCCTGGCCTTCACCCATCAATGAGGATCACAGGTTAATGTATAAACCAAAGACTACTGAACAGTGAAATCATTTCTGAACAGCTCAGTGCAGAATCAACTGGTACACCAGCATGATGAAGTGAGTGGGAGGAGGAATGGGCTTAGGCTGGATAAACAACACCTGCAGCATAATGACATAATAACAAGTGGACATGGCTAATCCCCTAACACAGATCAATAAGGAGGCTATGGCTGGGTCAAGGAGGGAACAACCAGTCAGCAAGCTGCTCTCCTCCTCTCTGGTAATGAACAACTGTTGGCCAGGAAATTCCCCCCCAGAAATTCATGATCCTTTGCCTCCCAAATTCCTCACAACACACATGTAAGTTAATGGTTACCACATGTTTGTGCAGTATGTTCCAGGTCACAACCCTTATACAATGGGTTTCATGACACTGCTAATGGTGTCCATAGTTAGCATGGCTCTCATGAGGTTAACAAGGTTGAGATTCTGGAACACTCTACTCCAGCTCTACCTTCTAATACATCTCTAGCTTCCAAACACATGCACGCAGACACACACAGAAATACACACACACACACACACACACAGACACACACACACTCCATCTTATCGGCAGCCATCATGTCTCCCCTGCCCTGTTTGGTACTGTAGTTCTGCCTTACCTCCTGGGCTCATATCCATAAAAGCCTTATGACTGCTACGTCTCAAACCCATTTAGCATACCTCGCTAATGAAACCTTCTCCAGAAGCCTAAATGGCCCTACAGAGTTTAATTCCTCACACACACACACACACACACGCACGCACACACGCACACGCACACAGCCTTAATGGTTTAATTCCTACAGTGCTAATCATTCAAGGCTATAGAACAATAATTCCATATCCATGCGGCGGCTCCCTGGTGAGCCAATTTAGCTTTCCTTTAATAAGTTGTGCCTAAGAAGAGAGAGAGGGGGGGGGGGGGGTCATTTTCTCAGACAGGCGCCCATCAACTGTAGCAGGGGAGTCTAGAGTGTGCCGGAAGAGAGATTAGCTATGTGCTTAAGATCTCCCAGCTGGGTGGAGGGACTGGAGAAAGGGAGAGGTACTGTAGAGGAAGACTGAGGGTCAGGGAGGGAGAGAAAGAGTGAGAGAGGAATAGAGAGAGAGAAAGAAAGAGAAATGAACAGCTGGTAAAGGGACATTGGTGGTTAAAGGCTGGGTAAAGGACAGCTCATATCCCTAAAGCAGATGGACAGAGTATGTCTGCTAAAATAAATACATAAATACATAAATACAAACAAACATACATTACTGCCAAACCACAGGGCATACAGAGACGTAAATAGCACACAGTCTAAAGACCACTGTCTCCCTGAGGGAAACTGGTTTGAAGCTAAGTACAGTATAGAGAAGCAGCTTAACAAAGATCTGTCTGTTTCATCAATATGCATGAGTCATTTCACTCACCCACTTGGTAGTAATAGTACCAGGGTTAGGGTTAGGTTAACAGGTGTTGCTGTGGGTTCCTGGCCCTGTCTAAAAACAAACAGACCCATGTGTGGTACAGTACAGACTAGAGGACAAGCAGACATCCCTGAGGTAGAAAGGCTAAGAATTATGACTAGAACGCGGTAAGATTCTGGACTCTGGTTGGCTAACAGCCTCTTTGTCTTGCCTCGATCTGACTTCATTGGCTATTCATGCAGTCAGCTATGTTCGCTGTCCCGGAAGTTGCAATAAACGCTAAATGTTCCAAATGACAGTTAAAGGAAGGAATTGGTGAAAGGTGAGGGTTACAGTTAGGGAAAGTGGTTAAACATCTCGATCATGTTGTGGCTCTGAATCAAGGCCTGTGTAACACCTCTGTATTTGAATGCTCTGTCAGGTCCCGGTTCCTCTTCTCTGCTCTGGCAGGACTCAGACACTTCCTCTTAGTCCTGAGGCCTCTTCTGTTCAACACCAAACTGACAGGTACTCTGGCATGACAGACATTTCCTCTTTGGTCTTAAATCCTCTCTCCTGTTACGCCATCAAACTGACAGATACTCTGGCAGGACTCAGATACTTCCTTCGTCCTGAGACCCCTTCAGTTCAACACCAAACTGACAGGTACTCTGGCATTTACTCTTCCTCTTTGGTCTTAAACCCTCTCTCCTGTTACACCACAAACTGGCAGGATGTAGACACTTCGTC
This sequence comes from Argentina silus, assembly GCF_951799395.1. Lineage (NCBI taxonomy): Eukaryota > Metazoa > Chordata > Actinopteri > Argentiniformes > Argentinidae > Argentina > Argentina silus. Next base: position 18,913,689 of record NC_139660.1, on the reverse strand, counting down.
TTCCTCTTTGTCCTGAGGCCTTAGCTGTTAGGCCACGGAACTGACAATATACCGTAGGTGGTTGACAAGACAAGACGAGGATAGTCAGGAACGTACTATGCTCTGAGAGACATTGCATTTAAGGGACATAATATGCCAAGTCTGTATGTCACAGCCTGCATAATGTAAACAAAATTGGAGACAGGTGGCATCGTTATGACTGCTAGCAAAAGAGAGTCAGTGTGATAGAAAATTAATGGTACAGTAAATTCCAGTCAATTATTCAATTTACCTTACCTGCAAGATTGAGCAAACAACACCAAATCAGAACATACTTACACTTTGTTAGCAACTGCTCAGATTTTCTTCAGCTAACAATCATAACGATGGAATCTGTCGACAAAAATGAGTTATGTCTCCATAGCGTATACTAACATAATACTAACATAATACTTTGAGCGTATACTATTTAAATAACAAATTACACACATGCTTATATTAAAAGCTCTGCATCTACATTTAGTAAAGTAAGTAATCACCCACAGGGATTATAACCCTGGCTTTTTCACAGAGAGAGGATAATATTCAGAGGCAGACAATCATTATGAGATTATGGTTGGGTGCATGGGAATTACGTGTTTCATAAATGCAAATTAACGAATCAGACAGGGTAGAACGGGTGTACACAGTGGTTTACGAAACATCCTGATTACTGCTGACTCACCGGGGGAGGAGAGAGACCAACACTGGTGACAGTGTGTGACAGCCTAGCCAACTGAGGAAAGATAATTGCCGTTGATGCTTAATTACCACACTATTAAGACAGATGCAGATAATGAGACGTGCAGGACATGCGCATGTGCGCACACACAAAGGTGCTAATGCATGTGTGCACACGCACACACACACACAGGTGCTCACACACACAGGATCTCAGACACACACACACACACACACACACACACACACACACACACACACACACACACACACACACACAGAAATTTGGTCCCAAAGTATCCAAGACACAGTCTAGGAACTAATCACATTAGGACATCAAGAACATCAAGTCCAAAATCAACATCAAGCCCCCCCCCCTCCCCCCCCCCCACACACACACACACACACACACACACACACACACACACACACACACATATAATATCCATTCACCAAGACTGGGACGAGCAGGAGAGAAAAGAAAAAATGATGGAGAGGAAGGGAGGTGTGAAACTGGGCCAGTATGTATGTGCGTGCGTGAGCGTACGTGAACATGCATGCGTGTGTGTGTGTGTGTGTGTGTGTGTGTGTGTGTGTATGCAGCACCTGATCCCTAATGACTCATCCACATTAGTCACACACCCACCAGCAGGCGAAAAGACCAAACGTACTGTTTTAATGAAATTGCTGGGGCATGTTTCTAGAATGAGGAAGGTCATGGCATGCAAGGCAAGTCTTTGTGACACGGTCTTTTGCACACATACAAAAACAGCCCATAGTGGTCACAGACGCATGGAACTCTCTTCAACCACATTACAGCAATAGTCTCTCTCTCTCTCTCTCTCAACAATGTTGACTGATGTTGTCGGGCTAGATGTTGCATATCTATTTATATAATGAGAAATTAAACAAATCAACCAGCGAAATCCCACAGCAGGTGATTTATAGATAAAATATACACCAATTATGAGGAATATTGCATGCATTAAGGAAGTTTAATCTTTCTGAACATATCGAATTTGATTCTCCAGCTCTGCTATAATCCACAGGGATCTTCAGCCATGTAATTATACTGTACAGACGCAGAGAGAGAGAGACCAGTCCATCTCTTCACACACACACACACACACACACACACACACACACACACACACACACACACACACACACACACACACACACACACACACACACACACACACACACACACACACACACACACACACACACACACACACACACACACACACACCTTCACCTCATCAATCCAATACAGACAGTGATGTGTCTATATGTGTGGATATATATTCATGTCCACCAATTAGGGGAGGATTGAGGTGAGGGGGAAAATAATTTAAAAATTACATTTAAAAAGAGACTAGAAATGATGCAAGCAATGCTATCTGATATAACTTAAGTTCTATCTACTAATTTCAAAGTTGATCTAACTCCCAAAAACATACTTTTTAACCTATAACTTCTCAGAATATAATGACTTAAGCAATGTAAAAACAGGACGTCTCGGACACCGTGATAGGACAGGTGCAGGGTGTATATCAGATCTAATAACCTGTCTTTGTGTAGCTACTGTAACACTATACCAGTGGCTGGTACAGAGCAGTACAGTTCACCTGGAGTTTACCCCAAAAGCCAGAACTCAGGAACTGAGGCACCATTGTTATCAGAGCTGATGAAGACTGGGCCCTATGTTGACTCTTCAAACGCACCACACGTCACAACCGTAATCCAATCTAGGAAGCAATCTGTTATGATACGTCAATGTCGGGGTGCTCAGCATTCCGGAACATCAGATCACCCGGGGCGGACCCACAGAGGCACTAGAAACAATATCCACTTCATAAAAATATAAAAATATTTGTCTTTATCGGTTTGCAGCGGCCTCAAAGAAATGTTTAATAAAACAGAGCAAGAGGGATGATTTCACCCCGAAAAGAAATTCATCTCTGGACCCAAGTTCAAGACCGTGGAAGGTATCTGAAGGCATACATAACCATCATCATGATCATGACAAATGATAGCCCACTGAAATGTCATTTGACTTTTCAGCCTCCAGGGAAACAGAAAACCCCCTCTTTCATTTACTCTAATACATGATTGCAGGCTCATGCTTCCACATGACTAATCCACTTTTAAATCACAGAGATGTCCGTGGATATAGGTGCTTTCAAACCTCGCCATGGAGGATGGCACATTATGTAACCCTGTGTGTTTACTCACGATTTAGCCCCCAAAAAAAGCCTCTTCAATCTGTTTATATAAGGGTCTCGCACACCAATGACACACGGGAAATGACTCTCTTTTCAACTGGAGGTGACTCTCTCTGATTGGACGGATGATGTGTGTGTGTGTGTGTGTGTGGGGGGGGGGGGGGGTGCATTTCCTGTAGAATGGGAGGTGAGATGGAGAGCGGGCAAAAGAAAATCAACCTATGACATCATAGAGGGTGTAGTAGTAGATACAGTAGATTGAACTGACAACATTCTCTATTCCATGTGACATTTCATTTCATTTTTTCTTAAAAAATGAAGAAAAAGAAGAAAAAAAAACACATAAAAATTGTGCCCCCATCAACTCCATCCATTTCCTCGTGTACGGAACACAGAGACATCTCATCCACATGAATTCAGTCTTGGGCTTCTGTGTAGACTGGGAGGTGTCACTGTTCCAAGGTGATGTCAGCGCAGCGCTGTGCGTAGCACGTCTATGGGGAGACACAGAAGGCGCTGTGCTGTGTCAACATTTACCGTGTCCCCCTGGGCTAAAGTGACAAGGATGTCTGGGTATGACTGGGGCTGGGGCTTGGGGCTTGGGGCTTGGGGCTTGGGCTGGGGCCGACTGGGGATCTGATTGCATTACCTTGTGTCTAGAGTTGTTGACAGCTACAGCATCCAGTGGAACACAACACAGTCAGGCTGTCAAACAGAGGGGAGACTCTCCCGGGGCGCGCGCGGGTGGGGGGGGGGGTTAGGGCTGCTGTAACAAAAAAAACCCTTCAATCATTTTTTTTGCAGCATTTGAAAACCTTTCAGAATCAAATAACAGGCGGTGAGGCGTCTTTAGAAACCCCTTCACAGTCGTTGGTGGGTCCGATTACAGACGGAGCCCATCAGAGGAGGTCAATGTCATCAAAGGAAGCTCATTGGTCCAGAATATGGACTCCCTTCGTGACCAGGTCCTGTCCTCTGTCTCTCTCTAAAGTGTCATAGCGGTGTTTTTATCTCCCAATGTTGTTGAAGGATGTGACTCAGGGGAGGCTGGCGGAGGTAGAAATCGGAGGACGGGGCTCATTGTAATGCACAGGACGGAATGACGAACGGTGTTTGAGACAGTACCACCACACGTGGTTTGATACCATTCCTCATTCCATTCCAAGCATTACAATGAGCCCCGTCCTCCGATTTCTACCTCCACCAGCCTCCCCCCCGAGTCACATCCTTCAACAACATTGCGAGATAGAAAGAAAATGTATCGTTTAAGCGTTTAAAGAGCACAACCATCATACAGTCCCCCATGCGACGGTGTCTCATTCCCTTCTCCCTCTCCCGAGTATCATTTCATACACACACCGCTGGAAATGAGAGGTTCCATCAGCCTGCCAATATGTGATTTCTGCTCGGCTGACCTGAAGACGCCAAGGACAAATTGTACCAAAAGAAATGCGTTGTTGCTCCGCGTATCAGAAATAAATTCAATTACTGTTATTAAAGCTTGAATGGCACAACTTCTTCCTTATGCTTTGCCCTCCCTGCACGATTTGTCATTCAAATTAGGGGGAAGTGGAGAGGATCCTCACATTGTGAAGGGCATAGAGACACACACACACACACACACACACACACACACACACACACAGTCAGTTGTTCCAGTGAAGAGGAAGTAGAGAGGCTTAGACAGAACAGCAGCCTTCAGCAGAGAGAAAAGACCTACTCTACCCTCGCCCTCACTACTCTCCAACACCCACGGAGAGAGAGAGAGAGAGAGAGAGAGAGAGAGAGAGAGAGAGAGAAAGAGAGAGAGAAAATGACAGGATGCTTGCAATCACTCGCTCAAGAAAAAATCCATCTGTGCAAAAAAGAGAAGAGCAGGGTCGATGAAAGCAGGAAAACATAAATGATATTTTCCAATATGTTTGGAGAAATGAAATCACAATGAGTGTTGTGGACGGCTCTTAGACTAGGGCAAACAAATGTGTGTGTGTGGCAGATTCAGAATCTCAATTATTTTTCCTAAACATACACACACACACACACACACACACACACACACACACACGCAAACACAGCCCCAGGTCTGACACACTCGACTCCCCAGGTCTGACACACACTTGTCCTGAAAGGACTGGACTGCTTTGCATAAACAGACACACACACACACACACACAAATACGCACAAGTCCACACACACTTGAGTCATCTTGAGTCTCAAGTGCTGAGCCTGAGTGTTAATCAAGTGAAGGCTGTAGGCATCGTGAGCTGGAACAGTCCAATCTACTGATTATCTAGCCATTACATAATGAAGCTGGTGGCTATTGATTGGCAGTACAAGGAAATTTTTAGATCACTCCAGCCTGAACCTGACCCACTGCACTGGGCTGAGGACCCCCTGGACTCCCCCCTGGACCCATCCTGGACTCCCCCCTGGACTCAGCCTAACCAGCCAGGCATCACACTGCTAATCATTGGCCTCCTAGTATCACTTCAGGCTAAAGCCTCCCTCTTGAAAGCAACAGGAGTGGTCAACACAGCGCTAACTCATCTTAGCCTTTGTATGGGAGCCACAACAGAGCAAGCTCCTGCTGAAACACTGTCCCCCCCCCCCCCCAGACAAATCCCCCATCTTTAGCTTATTGAAAACAAGGTTACATAAGAAAAGGTCATATTTCTGCATGATATGATCTCCTCTGATACTGTGAGCCAAGGCAAGTCAGGTGAGAGAGAGAGACGGTTTCCACCGTTGACCTGTTGTTCCCCCAGCGAGCCGTCTGTCCGTCTGTGTCTGTGTGTGTGTGTGTGTGTGTGTGTGTGTGTAGGTGTGTGTGTGTGTGTGTGTGTGTGTGTGTGTCCACCCAGGGGAAATCTAGTGAGCTTGAGTCAGGCTGGCTGCCGAGGTCTGATTCAGAGAGAAAACAGATGAATGCTATTTCCCTGACTTTCCCTGAGGGGAGCAGCAGGGTAGCACCTGTTCTGAACAACACTGTGTACCCTATAAATCAGAACCACTTTAAAAAACAAAACAAAAAAAACCCTAAAAAACGACCTATTTCTCTAGCGTTCATTTCCCATTCTCTCTCCTTGACAATGGCAGACCTTGATGTGCTGTTGATTTGTGTCGGACGGACCCACGGAGTGCCCGGGGGTAAATGTACTGTCGTGCAGAACTCTGATTTGTGTTTCATTCGGGAAATAATGTGTAATCAGAACCCAAAGTGAGACATGACAGACCGAGACTACCCATAGACAAAGGAGAGGAAGAAACACATTGTTGTCAGAGCTTGAAGACCTGGCGTTACCAGGCTTTATGACTCACAGTCATACACTTTGCAACAAAAGTGCATAACTGCACGAAAGACCTCTTCATCCCCACTACCCCCCTGTACAGTTTCTCCACTGTAAATAAATCAATACAAAAAAAAGAGGTAATTCTTCCTTCTTCTAGCATTGTGACTGCCAATAGCCCCTGGTCCTACCATAGATAATTTTTTCTTATGATGACTGATGGATAGATGATTCACTTACTTAGACAAATGTATTTGTTGTAAATCGCTTTGGATAAAGGCATCTGCTAAATGCCATGAATGTAAATGTAAAGACACAAAACTCACACACCTTCACAACACAACAACATTTGATGCATGTGTGTGTGTGCGTGCGTATCCCCGTATGCTGAGAGCCATTCACATAACACGCCTCATCTCTCTGCCCATGTTCAAATTGTAAGTGAAAGGTCTGTGAAGTAGTTTAATTACACACAATTATCTCTGGTATTCCATCAACGCATCTCCTTCAACGCAACATCGCACGAGTGCTCCAGTCTTTTATATGCCCAGAATAATAAAAAAACGGATTCATTTAATTACTGGGCTCCTACATGGTGCCCTGTGCTCTGACGTTTCAATGGCTTTAATTGTTCTAAACTCGATGCTCTGCTCTGCCCTCCACTCACTTCTTTCGCAAGAAAGCATTGGAGGACAATATATTTTCCCCCAGTGCATTTTGAGTAGGAAACGAGAGGAGGACAGAGGAGAGGACGCAAGGAATTGGTTTTTCGAACAATTGAGAAAAGGGAGAGAATGACAGAAAATGAGAGCGAGAACGAGAGAGAGAGAGAGAGAGAGAGAGAGGGAACGACAGAGGGAGAGACTTTGTGTGTTTGTGACCTGTGACAACATCCAGGAAAATACGTCGATTGAAAGTGAGGCCACCCACGTGGTGTGACCTTTCCATTTCAATTAGCTGCCATTGTGACAGGAAAGCAACAGGTTAAAAAAAAGGGGTAGCCTTGAAAAGCAGAGGTCGCTGATCCCTCCTTTTTTCTTGCCCTTCAAATCCTGAGCTGAGCCAAGCTGAGCTGTACAGTACACAGGGCCGGCCTGGTTATGTATCCACCATAGTTGAGCACTGAAACAGAGTGAAAAAGGGACAGAGTGAAAGGAAAATATCAGAGCCAGCACGGTACGGTGAAGTTGGGCCCTGGAGTGTGTAAAGCCCCTTGGTCGTACCCGGAGAGGAAAACTACCCACCTCTCCCTCCAGACCTTCATTTCAGGTTTACTCATCTGTCACATGTCCCTCCAGAACAACAACGTCATTTGGAGGGATTTAAGTGGGCATTCACCAAGCTGGTCGATACCATGTCTGGCTAATGCTGCCAACCCCAAAGGCCAAACATAATGGATGGAACATATGGATCAGCACACAGGGAAGAAGGAGAGAGAGAGAGACATAGAGAGAGAGAGACAGAGACAGACAGAGACAGAGAGAGAAAGACAGTAAGACAGAGAGAGACAGACAGACAAGAGAGAGAGAGAGAGACAGTCAGACAGTAAGACAGACAGAGACAGACAGACAGACAAACAGACAGAGAGAGAGAGAGACAGACAGTAAGACAGACAGAGAGAGAGACAGTGAGACACAGATAAACCATACATTACTATTGTTTATTTACATTTACACTTGAAATATCTTTATTCTTTTGAAAATGTTTCAGTGGGTGATGATTACTGTTAACTTTTTTATTTCACCTGCTTTGTCAATGTAAACATGTTTCCCATGCCAATAAAGATGAATTTGAATTGAATTGAATTGACACAACAGAGAGACAGAGAGAGTGAGGTAGAGAAAGAGAGAGACAGAGAGAAAGAGACAGAGAGAGAGAGAGAGACAGAGAGAGAGCGAGAGAGAGAAAAAGAAAGAGAGAGAGACATGATTACAGTAATACCATTGGACATGGCAAGGCACAATTACTGCAGCAATGTGTTGTGCAATAACAGAGAGAAGCTCTTCTATTGGTTCTTTGATGGTGTTATTAGAGAGAGTGCTCTGTCAATATATTGTTATGCCTAATGGCTCTACATCTGATTGTTGTTTTACACAGACGACAAGTGTTCAATCCATGAGCCAGGCAGCCAGGCAGCCAGGCAGCCAGGCAGCCAGCACAATGCTGTTTTCACTCTCATAACAGTCACATCTCAACATCTTCAATACCTTGATGTTCTATTAGCATGTCACATTTATTTATTTATTTATTTATTTATTTATATGAGACATCATAACTTACTGGAAACACATTGTAAGAGTGTGGAACAGAAAGTATAGTATAGAGAGAATAGAACATCTGCCAGAGGTTCCTACAACAGCTGCTTTAGAACTGGCCCCCGGTAAGATGGATACCAAATTGTTCATTTTTGTATTATATTTTGTATTATTATTATTATTTTTTAATTATTAATCAATGACAATGTACCTACAATAACCAACAACCGCAATCATCGACCACAACAGCATTCAGCAGTGCATTAGGTGTCTGTGACACCAGCCCATCTCGTAGCCATCCGAGGCTATGAAACAAGTCAAACCAGGAACAAAGTCGTGGAACACGGAACCCAACCCGTCTCCCTCCGCCTGATGGAA
>NC_139660.1:18826999-18894641 GCF_951799395.1 Argentina silus | reverse complement strand
GGAGAGAGAGAGAGAGAGAGAGAGAGAGAGAAGGAGAGAGAGAGAGAAGGAGAGAGAGGGAGAGAGGGGAGAGAGAGAAAGTGAGAGAGAGGAAGAAGAAGAAGAAGAAGAAGAAGAAGAAGAAGAAGAAGAAGAAGAAGAAGAAGAGAGACAAACACAGCCCTGGCAGATCCTTTGAGCCTGGGAGCAGCAGGCTTTGAGAAGTCACTGGGGAGAGCAGGAAACAGAAATGGACAATTTTCTCTTTCCCCCCTGTCCCTGTCTCATCATCGCTGAGGCTCAAGGTCTGAAGCATTAGAGCTCTCCTCAGGGATCCTGAAAGGGTATGATGGACCCTAATTGAATCAGGCCTCCATGTTTTCAATAGAATAACACATTTCAGTCCACAGATGAGCTAATAGTTACATTCTAATATGGGGTAGTGCATCATGGGCCATTACAGGTGTGATTCAGAGGCCGTTTCAGGGATGTAAGAATAAACTGATTACCTCTCTGATTTCCTCCTGGCCGTGTGTGTGTGTGTGTGTGTGTGTGTGTGTGTGTGTGTGTGTGTGTGTGAGTGTGAGAGAGAATAAAACTTCAGACAGGAACTATGGCTGGATGTTCACAGTACTTCCTGGCCCATTTCTATCTATTTCTTCCCAAATTAGACCTGATCTCAGCGGTGTGTGTGTGTAGTGTGTGTGTGTGTGTGTGTGTGTGTGTGTGTGTGTGTGTGTGTGTGTGTGTGTGTGTGTGTGTGTGTGTGTGGGTGTACACACCTATCTTCTCATAGATCTGTCACTAATACCCCATTCTGACACTGCAGGCCAAGGTGTTCCAATTACTGGCAGACTCTGCTCTGTGCTCCCAGTACTCACCTCCAGTAACAACCTCTCACAGGAGGGGCAGACCCGGAGAGAACACAGTGCTGTCTTGTCGGGAGTCTTCTGGAAGAAGGGACAGAGGGAAAAAGTGGCTCAGTAATGAGGCTATTTCTGCTGCCAAGGCAATGCAATACATATGTAGCGGAGGTGGTTTGGAATTACACTCACATGACGACGTAGCCCTGCCTGAGACATGTCACAAGTCCAAGTCAAAGACATGTAACAAGTGTCACCCTCGGATCTGGAGGATGTCTTCTTCGCCTAATGTCTTCCACATTGGAGACCCAAGTTTGAACCCCGCCTGTCACACATAGGAGAATAGTCTAATAGTGCTGAAACAAAGCATCATAAGGGGCCAATGATAACTTATCAACATCAATAGCGGTCAGAATGGAATACATACACAAGCAGTGGTTTTATTACAACTATTGCTCTGGTTTCACTGTACCAACAGAAATGGAGTACATTGTTGACAATGAGCACCCTCTGCTGGTGATTATGCTACATTGCACTGGTTATACTGCTCAGTGTAGAGGATAGGTCTACTATCCAGTCTCAGAAAGATATTCTCTTACCAAATCAATGTTTTTGTACGAAGTTTTTCCTCACTTTTACATTTCTTTGAATTTTTGCCAAATTAATACAGTTGTGTATCCGTTTGTGTTACATTCAGATTGCGATATTTTGATTAATTAAATGTCATAATTTCACATTTCTGATCTTAACTCCACAGTGCATGTCAGCACAAGTATGTCAACTGAAGATGTTACCTGTAATCTCACCAATAGTCCAACAGGGGGCGATGTTTTATAACAGATGACCCATATGTGCGTCTCCGAAATACAGTATATACTGTACCTCAGCTGTCTCCAAGGTTGAAATTAGACATTGACTTTTTGGGGATCCAACTACTCTTTGGGTGTCCTAACTACACTTTTACAAAGTGATGCAACATTTACATTTATAACAATAAGCTTTTATTTATATAGCATCTTTCATACATAAGAATGCAGCTCAAAGTGCTGTACAATACTGCGCAAAAGAAAGAAAAAGTAACAGATTAAAAAACGAGAACAACCAAAACATCAGCAAAGTGCTGTACAATACAGTGCAAGAGCAGATTAAAAACAAAAACAACTATAACATAATTAATCAATACAATAAAAGCAGCATCACTCAATCTAGTTGCATAGATAGTTGATCAATACAATAAAATCAGCAGAGATAGCAGCACAGATAAAATGCTAATTGAAAGCTAAATTGTTTTTAACTGACGCTTAAAGATGTTTACTGAGCTTGCTTCCCTGATTTCTTTTGGTACCGTATTCCACAGTTTAGGGGCATAGTTAATAAATGCCACATTACCAATATTCTTTTTGGTTTTGATAGTAACCTTCAATAAGCCAGCAGCAGAGGACCTGAGTGCTCTTGAGATTGATTGTCAGCGAATCAGTAAGGTAGGCCATTTAGTGCTTTAAAAAGAACTAGAATGACTTTGAAGTCAATTCTAAACGATACAGGGAGCCAGGGCAGAGCAGTTAAGACTGGAGTGATATGCTCTCTCCTCTTAGTTTTTGTCAGTAGCCTAGCAGCAGAGTTTTGAATTAGTTGGAGCCTGTCTATAGACTTCTTGGGGAGGCCAGTAAAAAGTACATTACAGTAGTCAAGTCTACTTGAAATAAAAGCATGAATCAGTTTTTCAGCATCCTGCTGAGTTAAAAACGGCCGCACCTTGGCAATGTTTCTCAGATGAAAAAAAGGCTGTCTTGGTCACCTTGCTAATGTGGGAATTAAAACTCAGATCAGAGTCTAAGATAACACCAAGACTTACCTCTGATTTAATCAAGGGAGTTAGATTCCCAAGGCTGTTTAAACGCATAGCCCATTTGTCTTTGGGGCCATGTAAGAGGATTTCAGTTTTGTCCTCATTTAGCTTTCAAAAGTTATTGTTCATCCATTTATTGACAGCTGATAGACAGTTAGTGAGGGGGCAAATAGCATTAGTATAATTTATAATTTATCCGCATAGCTATGGAAGTTTACATTGTGTGTTCTGATAATGTCGCAAAGCGGCAGCATATACAGTGAGAATAGTAAGGGACCAAGGCAACATCCTTGTGCAACACCAAAACGTATGTCATGCTCATCCAATGATACATGATCTTCAATACTGACATAGAATTTTCTCCCTGTAATATATGTACAGAACCAGCTTAGGATGCAATCAGGGAGACCCACCCAGTTTTGAAGACGATTGATGAGGATCTTGTGATCAATCGTATCGAATGCTGCACTTAAATCCAAGAGAACAAGAACGGAGACCTTATTAGCATCAGTGTTTAGTCTGAGATCACGGAGAATTTTAGTGAGTGCAGTCTCTGTGCTATGATTAGACCTGAAACCTGACTGAAACTTTTCCAGGATCTTGTTTTCTGTGTAGGAAGGAGTTAATTTGATTATAAACCACCTATCTTGCAAATAAAGGGGAGATTGGATATTGATCTATAATTAGTTTGAGTCTCAAGATCTAAATTTTCTTCAGCAATGGTTTCACAACAGCTATTTTAAAAGCATCTGGAAAAAAGCCTGACTCTAGAGATGTGTTGATGATTGTCAAGACAGGGTTTGCTTGTGAACTTTTCCATTGTCACATGCTCATTACGCGTTTTATTATAATTTAAATGATTTATTTGAACAATGTCTATCGCGACAATCTTTCAGATTCTAGATCTGTGTGTTTATATCACCCAAAGGTAGTTAATATCACCTATACTAGGGGAGGCTGATGGAGGTAGAAATCGGAGCATGTGCTCATTGTAATGCTTGAAATGGAATGAGGAATATGTGTTTGTGTTTTGATACCATTCCTGATTCCATTCAATGCATTACAATGAGCACATCCTCTGAATTGTACCTCCACCGAGACCCTGGCCTTGTGAGAAAGTAAACCCACCTTAAAAAGTTTGCATCTTGTATGTATTCAGTGGGATATGCTTCTTGCACAAGTTAAACTACTTACTTTGGATGAGTCATAATAAGTCTTTGTCTTCGCCGAGCAACACATCATGTCCCAGAGAACCCTCTGATGTTGTTTCAAACAAGTTTTGACAATCAGGAAAACTATGTATTTCAAAAGAGAGAGAGTGGGTGTTTTTTGGCATGGTGAGAACTGTGGTCTTTTATGCTCTCAAGGATGAGGTTCTTGTGTGAAGGAATTACTCACCTTAGCGACATCTCTAATCCTGTGTCACAGCAATACAGAAGGCCACGTCCACGGTCCTTTCAGAGACAACCAGATTTACTGTCCTTTATCTTCCTTCAGCACCAGGCCTGTCTCTCTTTGTCTCTCCGCTGCTCCATTAAGACTGCCTGTGACAGGGAGAGGATCCAAGGTAATCATTTAGGAGACAGAACAGAATAATGTTTGAGGGTGGCAGTTTCGGGATCTTCTACCAGACTACCACCAGATCAACCTCTTTCTCTCTGATTCATGCTTCTCTTAATGGAGGACGAAAATAAGCATTTGTTTCTTTGTGATCACTGACATAAGGAACCTTCAAGCATCGCCCAATAAGTCAATAACACTGGCAATAAATATTTTATTTTGACCACAAAAAATAGACAAGAGATCTCAATATACATTACATCTCACTCATCTGCTTCAGTCTTCTGATATTCTTGTGTATCTTCATGTTTTTTTAGTTTTTTTTTATCATTGCTTTCAAATGTACATTCTTCTGTCTTTCATTCATATCTGCTTTCAATAGAAAATGGCACACAATGAAAATAGATGGCACATAATTCTTTTTTTTTTTTTTTTACATATTGTAACAAAGTTTCAAATACAGTACATAAAACAAAAATAACATTCATTTGAGGGCTTTAGTGATGCAAATGCAAATCTGAAAGAGCAATTCTCTGAAACAGTTACATTAAGTGTCCCTTAAGCATCTCTCCTCTGATCATCATGCTTTGTACACTGTCAACAGAGTTGTTCCATTCAGTCACACCTGCTTTCAAACAACGTCCCATGTGCTTGTATTCCACCGTCTGGTGAGCTCAGAGCAGCTGTGGGAAAAGAAAATAAATAGACCTTTTCTGAAGACAGGCTTCTTCTTCTTTATTTCTTTCCCTTTTTAATGTTTCATTTGAGTACCCTTCATCACAGTATAGTGTTCCTGGTAGTGAGTATGCAGCATGGATTAAGGTCTCTTCTCCTCAGCTCAGCTCTTCCACAAGACAGAGCTGACTTTCTTTAGACTGAAGGTGCGTGAAGCTGACTTCCTTTAGGCTGAAGCTGCATGAACAGCTGACTTCCTTTAGGCTGAAGGTGCGTGAAGAGCTGACTTCCTGTAGGCTGAAGCTGCGTGAACAGCTGACTTCCTTTAGGCTGAAGGTGCATGAACAGCTGACTTCCTTTAGGCTGAAGGTGCATGAACAGCTGAGTTCCTGTAGACTGATGGTGCATGAACAGCTGAGTTCCTGTAGACTGATGGTGCATGAACAGCTGACTTTAGGCAGCTCTTCACTGGCAGCAGTGTCACTGCAGAAATGGTTAGTTAATGACCATGACAGAGAGACAAGCCTGTGTGTGTCTCTCTCTCTCTCTCTCTCTCTCTCTCTCTCTCTCTCTCTCTCTCTCTCTCTCTCTCTCTCTCTCTCTCTCTCTCTCTCTCTCTCTCTCTCTCTCTCTCTCTCTCTCTCTCTCTCTCTCTCTCTCTGTCTCTGTCTCTGTCTCTCTCTCTCTCTCTCTCTCTCTCTCACCCCCCTGAGGGACTAAACAGCAGCTTCAGTCAAATCAGTACATGAGGCACTACCACAGCTCACAGCTAGGGGGTTCTTTGGCTCTGAGAGGCTTAGTGGGTAAAGTTCTGAATTGGGGCAAGTAGAGTGGGGTCGCCTTCACCCCCGACTCTGACCCCGACCCCACCTCGCTGGACTCCCCAAACCTGGAGCCTTGACGCCGAAGCAACGGGTTGGACTCAACAGACGAGCCCTCTCGACCCAGGACAACCTCTTTAAGAAGCATGACCTCTGTGTCTTCCTCCCTCTCCTCCTCCTCTTCCTCTTCCTCACTCTCCCTCTCACCCTCTTCCTGACAGCCAGCTCCCAGATAATACAGGTCCTTCTCCATCCCCTCCCTCCCTCCCAGGGCCTCATCCTCCTGTTCCGATGTTTCGGAGAACTCCTCCACGGAGTTGTAGGAGCAGGACCGCCGCGGGTCCATCTCCCTGGCCCGGGAGTTCTCCAGCTCCCACAGGCGTCCGTTGAAGGAGCCGGAGATGTCCGAGTTGTTGGCTGAGAAGTTCCCCTCGTCACTGGAGCTGCTGCCACCGCTGCCGTCCTGCTTGTAGAGGAGGAGGCCGGGCGGGTCTGCGAGGAGCACGGTGGCGTAGGTCACAGACGACTGGGCGGAGCTCTCTGCAGAGACGGGGAGGCGGTGGAGGTCTGCAGATGTCTCCTCCAGGAGCCCTGGCCCCGCTGAGTCCACACAGGGGGTGGGGGATGGGGAAGGGTCCTGAGTCGGAGCCCCCTCCCTGATCGTGTCCTTGTCCTGGACTGGAGATGAGGCTGGGGGGCCAGTCTTCTCCACGATCACAGCCTCAGAGATGGTCTCAGAGACCAGGAGGAGCGGCCAGGCGGGCAGGCCCTCTGGGTGTCTGAACAGCTGCTCCATGGTGTCAGCCTGGACAGGATACAGGGGACAGAGCAGAGCAGAGCCATTAGAGCAGAGAGTGGTAGAGAGCTGTATTACAAGGTTTAACGAGGCACTAGCTGCCATACAAATCCAAAGACTGTGTGTGTGTGTGTGTGTGTGTGTGTGTGTGTGTGTGTGTGTGTGTGTGCATGGAATGGAAAGAGGAATGGTATTAAACACACCTGTTTGATACCATTCCTCATTACATTCCATGCATTACAATGAGCCTGTCCTCCGATTTCTACCTCCACCAGCCTCCCCCCCTGTTCTGTAGTATAGGCCTTCTTCTTACCTTTCTGAAGTCCAGACCCTGAGCCCAGGAGCAGTTGTTAGGGTTGGGAACATCCTTCCACATCAACTTCCTCACACTGGTAATCAGAGACAATACAGTTATCAGTCTGTATCCCTCTCTTCCTCTCTTCCTCTCTTTCTCTCTTCCTCTCTTTCTCTCTCTCTCTCTCTCTCTCCTCTCGAAACATATGGTACCATGTACATTCAACTAAGCACCAGAGAATTTGAACATCAAGAAACTCAGTCATTGTTCCAATTCATCATTGTATCTCAGCCTACAGTAGATCAATAACCACACACCTGGAGGTGGTTACAATTATTGATCGTATTTCTCTCAGTGAAAAGAAATGGTTCCTTTTTCTGTCATTTCTGAGTGTAAATGTCTTATGAAATATAAAAGAACATGAAACTGGTATTAAAAGTATGGTATAGGTAAGCCTATGTTAAGTTACTTATCAAATGATCACTTTTAACTGGTGAGATTGAATATACGGATCATAATGTAACTTAATCAACTTACTGGTTTTGGGATACGACCAGAGTGACAAAGAGGACGATGAACAGGAAGGCGATGATCATCAGGAGCATGTAGGCAGCAGGGTCGCCCCTAGTGGCTGGAGGACAGAACAATCATTTTGGTGAGGTTATCAATTTATACAGGATTTTGTGATACTTCCATAGGCCTATCATCACTAAGGGAATACAGTTTAACACCAGTCAGGAATTCACAAATGCATCATATAATTAAATTAATTATATAAACATATGATTGGCATTACAGACATTCAATGGAGCAATACACAATTAGATGCATGTCTACCTGCACTGTAAGATGTGGGAGTCTTCCATACTCATGGTAAATACAAAGACAGTGGTGAATTATATAGCTTGTGTTCCCCTGGAAGTAGAGCTTACCTGTTGTATACACTGGCTCTCCCTCTCCGTCAGCAAACACAGGATACAATGTGAACTCATACTCTTCTGAGCCATAGAAATCACCTGGGGGAAATAGCCCAAAGAAATGCTTAGAAAAAACAGCAACTCCTTGGTGTCAATGTACTCTCGCTAGAGGGTGCCAAAACTCTGACAGCTGACAATCCATACTCCATACACTACTGCTGTAGTGTAATATAATAATAATAATAATAATAATAATAATAATAATAATATATGCCATTTAGCTGATGCTTTTATCCAAAGCGACTTACATTGCAGTGAGTGCATACATTTTTCAGTATATATGGTCCCAGCGGGAAACGAACCCACAACCTAAGCGTTGTCAACTGAGCCAGAGGAATGGTCTGAATGCGGGTAAAAAGAGATGTATTGAGGCACATCAACAGAGGGGCCATACCATGCAGATAGAAGCCCCCATCAGTGAAGGGGACCCTGGCCCAGCCGCTCCTCCCCTCCGAGGCCTGGCCGGTTCTCTCCAGGAGTGGGGGATTCTGAGCGGACCACTCCACGACCATGGACCAGGGGACCGTGCTGTTGGGGTGCAGGGCCCAGGACAGGGCCACACAGCTGCTGTTCACCACCGACGCACTGAACGAACGCGCACACTGGCCTAGAGACAGAGGGAGAGAGAGAGAGAGAGAGAGAGAGAGAGAGAGACAGAGACAGAGACAGAGGTGAAGAACAGAGACAGAGACAGAGGCAGAGACAGAGGTGAAGAACAGAGACAGAGACAGAGGCAGAGGGCAGAGACAAAGACAGACAGAGACAGAGACAAAGACAGACAGAGACAGAGGCAGAGGCAGAAAGAGAGAGAGAGAGAGAGAGAGAGAGAGACAGAGGCAGAGGGCAGAGACAAAGACAGACAGAGACAGAGGCAGAGAGAGAGAGAGAGAGAGAGAGAGAGAGAGAGAGAGAGAGAAAGGAAAAGAACAGGGTTCCTGTTACAGTACGCTATTCCTTTCTTCTCTCTGCAACATTTCCTTCACTGCTTAGACATGCAAATCAGCACAACAAAGAGTGTTCCCGGCCGTCTGAACCCAAATAACACCAGCTTTTTACAGACACTAATAAGGCCGCTGCTGTATCAGCAGTGCAAATGGCTTCTGCTCAACCAATTAGCTCTTAATGAAAATATGAATAATGGGCTGTGTGTGGGCGAACCACACACACACACCAGCCAGCCATCACATCAACATCCCTGAGTATGACACAGACCCCCGAGCTTCAATTTTAGCCCTCCATTTAAAGTCAATCACGGCTGTGCAGAGAACATGTGAAAGCAGAGATAATGGAGCTGAGTGGATTCGCTCAGGCTTTTAACTGACATGAACATGCTTTTAATGTGTTTACTTCTCAATCATCTATGACGCTGCCAGGAAACCAGGACCAATTCACCTCAGACCACCACTGGTACATGAGAAGAACACTCAACCACCGGGTACCAGTTCTGTCCGGGGCTAACAGAACCTCATCGCTCACTGATTGTATTGTATTTATTGTTTATAAAATATGCGCATTGTCTATAACTATGTTTTTCGGCAAAGGACGGCCGGGAACACTCTTTGTTGTGCAACCTGTCTTTAAAAGTGCTATGCAAGTACATTCAGACATACATACATTAATTAATTAATTGATTGATTGATTTAATGACTGATTGATTGATTATTGTTTTTTTTTTAATCAAATTGAGAAGACAGAGAAGACAAACCACTTTATCTGTGGAGATATGGAGAGGTGGAGATGAACGGTCCTTCATTGAATGATCTTTTCAATGTGCCTTTCTTAACCAACAGCAATACATCACTCACCATTCCCTTCCAACAATCTCATAAGACCCATCATCAGTTCTTCGAAACCTTGACGCCTCCTCTCCTCCCTCCTTCTCAAAAAGCATTGGAGGAGAATATCTAAGGGGAGGAACCTAGATCTTCTCCTCCAATGCGTTTTGAGTAGGAAGCAAATGTGAGATGGAGGAGAGGACGCAAGGAAGCGACTTTCTAACGGTTGAGGAAGGGCCCATCGTGTTGACAGTGTAGCAGAGAGAGGGGACTCACGTTTGTTGTGTCTGTCCAGGGTCATGTTGACGTTCCTACTGGAGGAGCCCAGGCTGTTCTGGGCCTTCACCGTCACTGTATGGACTTCCTCTCGCCACTCGAACGTATAAGATGACACCAGCTCTATACGCTCCACAGTCACAGCACCCCCAGAGGCCTGGTGTTGTACTACAAGTCCTTCCACACAGAAGGGCTCCACTATGGGGGAATGCTATGGGGAAGAGAGAGAGAGAGAGGGAAGAGTGAGGTCAGTGATATTCCAGTGGGTCCAGGTTTTTGTCCCAGCCTAGTGCTATCACACCTGATTGAACAAATCCACTGATCTTCAAAACCTTGATTTGCTGAATTAGGTGTGTCAGTGCAGAGATCAAGGGAGGCTGGTGGAGGCAGAAATCGGAGGACAAGCTAAAGCATGTTTGATACTATCTCTCATTCCGTTCCATGCATTACAGTGTGCCCTTCCTCCGATTTCAACCTCCACTGGCTGAGATGGGATAAAAGCCTGCAGCTCTGCAGGACCAGGAGTGCTCATCCACATACTGCATGTCATACATGCTCGTTTTTTTATCCAAAGCAACTTACAGTACAGTGAGTGCGTACGGTGTTGGTATATATGGTCCCACCAGGAATCGAACCCACAACCGTGGCTTTGCTAGCGCCATGCTCTACCATCTGAGCCAGGTAGAAATGATCTAATACATTCTCAATGTACCTTGAAGAGGAGAGTGACATTGGTCTGGTTCCGGGCTGGATCCTCCTGAAGCACTCGCCAGAAGTCAGGACCCTGGTCAGGAGCTGAGAGAAGAGACACGTAGTAGCGTTTGGGAATGGTGTGCTTAACTCCATATTAACAACTTCTTCAGGTGCAGATTTAAAAGAGTTCATATTTTCAAAGTAAAAAACCTGCACTCACAAGAAATACTCAAACAAATATTTATCTCATTTGGAGCAGAGGTCAAGAACACACGTGTTTCGGTGCTCGCCTCACACGTGTTTCTGTATGAGTGTGTGTGTGTGTGTGTGTGTGTGTGTGTGTGTGTGTACGTGTGCCAGCCTGCATGCATGTTGTACCTAAGAAGCTTTCATTTTCCATCAGAACTATCAGACCAAGGTCATATTAACAATAACACTTCTATAACGCTTTCAAGCCAAGCGGAGGCTGGTGGAGGTAGAAATCGGGGACGGGCTAGTTGTAATACATGGAATGGAATGAGGAATGGTATCAAACACGTGTGTTTGATACCATTCCTCATTCCATTCCATGAATTACAATGAGCCCGTCCTCCGATTTCTACCTCCACCAGCCTCTCCTGATGTGATTATGGTAGCATATGTACCTCTGCTGTTGTGAGGGGAGGAGAAGAGGGGTTCGCTCCAGTCACTCCAGTACCCTGAGCCATTGGCGTGCATGCAGCGGACCTGCACTCTGTACACCCCACACGCATCTGGGACCGGTACCTCTGCCCACAGATCACTCAGCGGACCCACAACCTGCAAACACACACAATTAACCACAACATTGTCAAATAAAGAATCGCAAATATCTGAGGCTTTCCAACCAATGCACATGCATTGTTATCTACCCAAAACAAATTTCAATCAGTTTTGAAATGAGCCATGGTGTTTGTTGGGGGGTGGGGAGGGGGGGGGGGGGGGACTATTCCATGGGTTCAACTGCACCAGGCAAACACAATCAAGCACAGGTATAAATATATAAATATTTCAAGTGATTTCAGAAGCCAGGTCTGATGTCATAGAGGACAGGGTAACCAATCAGATCATGGTAATATTCTAGATCAAATCAAATCAAATCAAATCAAAGTTTATTCATCATATACACAGGATACCGCAGGGTGTAAACAGTGTAATGAAATGCTTATTGCAAGCTCCCTCTCAACAAAGCATGTTATGAATATCAAGTTAAATAAATATCAACAATAACACAATAAGGCCATAAGTGTAATATAGGAGGAGATAGGAGATAGGAGATAGGAGATAGGATGTGGAGCCTCATTTGGCCCTACCCGCTGAGGCTATGGCCAAATTGCAAAAGTCTTTCCTTTCTTCCTTGCGTCCTCTCTCCTCGCCTCCTTCTCAAAACCAATGCGTTTTTGAGAAGGAGACGAGGAGAGAGACAGAGAGAGAGAGAGGAATCAAGGGAAGACTTTTGAGGTTGGACCTGTGTGTTCTTGTAGGGTCCCAACTCCCTCTTACCTTCCACTTTGGTAGGAGTCTGTCAGCCGCGGAGTAGCGGACCTCGTACTGCAGATCATAGACAGGCAAGTACGGGGGCACCCATCCTACCCTCACGACCCCCCCAGGCAGGCTCATGGCCTTCAGGCCAGAGGGGGGGTGGGGCTTCACTACAGGGGCAAGAAAGGAGGGAGAGAAGAGCCATATTGAGTTGGGAAAGTGCTGCAATACTTACAAATTATTAGCAATCATTTATATAGATTTTTTAATATATGTTTTTAGGCCATTTCTGCTTTATTAGAGAGAGAGAGAGTAGCGATTGACAGGAAGGATGGGTGAGAGAGAGGGGGGATGATATGCAGGATATGTCGATGGCCGGAATCGAACCAGGGAATTTGTAATAATCGTGTTAAATAGTGATTAAGCGCCAATAATTTAACTATTTTTTAAGTATACACTGTTTTTACTGGAGCTGTATGTATGTTTAATTTTTTTTTAATAATAATTAATTTTTTAAAATACTTTTTAAATAAATGTCACCACAACAGTGGAGAACTGGTCGTGAATGCTGATAGGGCCTCACCATGCTCCATGGGTGTGATGTAGACAGGTCGCGACCCCACAGAGCCCTCTTCCGTCTCCACCTCCAGCCACAGCTTGTAGCAGGAGAACAACCTGAGGGGCTTGAGGGTGTGTGTGCAGCTCTTCACTCCTCTCTGCCCACTGAACTGACACTCCACCTCTCTGACCACGCTCACCTCCCCGCTCTCTCTCTCCTCCCCCTCAAGGCCCTCGCAGGACAGGTCATCCCACCTGGAAAGAGTCCAGATTCAAGATTCAAGATTCATGATTCATGATTCAAGATTCAAGATTAAATACTTTACTATTGCCAGAGACATGGGTGGGAAGGGTTGTGTGTGTGTGTGTGTGTGTGTGTGTGTGTGTGTGTGTGTGTGTGTGTGTGTGTGTGTGTGTGTGTGTGTGTGTGTGCGTGTGCGTGTGCGTGTGCGTGTGCGTGTGGGAAGAATGTCTGGCTGACAACGCCCTAACCGAACCCCTCACGGGTATCCAGTACAGCGTCATAATGTTGTGTTATGGTATGTAACATGTCTCAACATCATATTGCAATTACGAATTAAACTGCAGTGATTCATTTCAGTTCAACTTGACAGGTTGAATCTACTCACTATTGTTCACTGATCCTGAACTCCCCTCAACCACAACCCCATCTCAGAGCCTGCAGGTTTGTACAAACAACGAACCCCAAACATGACTGTACTGTAAAAACATGAGATTACCAGACTACTAACAACGACGTTAGCTTGTTTTAGCTTATTGGGTATGTAGCGGAGGTGATTTGGAATCACACTCTCGTGATGAGGTAGAACCTGTCTGAGCTGTGTAAAGTCAAGTGTCGCCCTCTGACCATGAAGATGTCCTCTTGGCCTAATGGTAGATGCTTGTGTCTTCCCTCTCTATACCAAATCTCTCTGCCCTGTCATTTCTTCACATGGTTTCCAGCTACGCTAATGACACAACTTTTTCTCTCTTTTCCCGCTTCTGACTCACAGGTGGCAACACGTGTCTCGGCATGTCTTGCTGACATTTCTGCCCACCACCTCAAGCTCAACCTTGAAAAGACTGAGCTGCTCTTCCTCCCAGGGAAAGCCTGCCCTCTCCTCTTGTGCCTCTCCTCTGGCATTACGACTGCCAATGGCCCCTGGTATGAGCATTGATTACTTTGTCTTATGATGTCTGTTGGATAGATGATTCACTTACTTAAACAAATGTATTTGTTTTAAGTCGCTTTGGATAAAGGCGTCTGCTAAATGCCATAAATGTAAATGTAAACATAAATGTCTTCCACGTGGGAGACAATACTGTACTGTAGGTTGTGTTTACCTGGAGAGGAAGCTGAGGCCAGACCAGTGGCTGCTGTTCCATCTGCACGTCATGGCGTCCAGATCACCATTGGTCACACAGCTGATATCAATGCTGGCAGCTACAACACAGGGACACACATTTGTGTTTTTAATGACATGAAGTACTCTTATTAGTGTCGTATTTATGTATGTTTTTATATCTATTTGATGAGTCACGTACAGAATGTTGTGTGAATTACAATACAGTATACTAACCCTAGCTCCAACCACAATCCGAACTCCAACCCTAACCCTAACTCCAACCCAAATCCTAACTCCAGCCATGACCCTTGCTCCAACCCTAACCCTAGCTCCAACCCTCAGCCACTTCAGGAAGTCAACTGAAATTCCGATTCCAATTCCAAATTTCCTCTCCGCTTTTCAATGAGGAAAACGTTGAATCGAAACTGAATACCTGAACGCACTGAATTGAAACGGAATGAAACCCCAAGCCTCCCCTTCTCTGTCTGACTCCTGCCCTTCATGTCCTCCAGCTCCAACTCACCTCTGATGTAGATCTGGGCGTAGGCATAGTAACACCGTGACCCTTGGCAGCACTGAAGGGTGTCGTACAGCCGCCCCTCCGAGGGGCGGACCGTTATCTTGCTGACGCGGTCGTTGACCGCCGTGCACTGGCTCTGCGGGACCATGTCCCGAAGGTTCCGCCACCAGACGGCCGAGCTGGCGTTGACACTGAGGTCGTTGATCACACAGTAAATGGTCACGCTGTCCCCAGGGCTGGCCACCACATTCTCTGAGATGTAACTCACATCTGAAATAAAGACACATACAGACATGAATGTCGAAGAATAACATCAGGGGTGGGATAGTCAGTGAGGAGCTTTGAGCACAGCGTGAAGATCAGGGGAGGCTGGTGGAGGGAGACGTCGGAGGACGGGCTCATCGTAATGCATGGAACAGAATGAGTAATGGTATCAAACACGTGTGTTTGATACGATTACTCATTCCGTTCCATGCATTACGATGAGCCCGTCCCCCGATGTCTGCCTCCACTGATGAAGACTTTGTACTTTGGCCTGACTGATCTGCCCTAACGATGCTGCGTTTGTTTGTCTCTAGTTGTTGTTGTTTTTAGCTCCTGAGGCTAAAGAGCTCATCCACAGTTGGAATCTCCGGGCTTTTCTGTCTACGCGACACCAGCAGGGAACACACCCCGGAAGCCAATTAGTTACCACGGCAACTGGCATCAACAAAGATCTTTTCGGAGAACCCTCTCAAAGTAAGATTAGTAATCAGCCGATGTGTTTAATCCGTAAGGGGGGCGGAGAATGACAAGAATCTTTCAAAGAAAGAAAAATTCAATTGAATTCAGAGGCCAACCGACAGACATGAATAGGATGAATAGGAGACGGCGTTGATGAGACAGCATTGTCTGAAGGGACAATAAAGGGGATCACAGATGCGACTAGCCTACAACTTTAGTAAGACTCTTAGATGCACAACAATCATCGCCCTCTAAACTGAGGACCTCAATTAGAAATGACGCAGAGATGTGAGAAAGTGTGTGTGTGTGTGTGTGTGTGTGTGTGTGTGTGTGTGTGTGTGTGTGTGTGTAATCAAGGGTTAGGGTTTTAGAGTTTCCTGGAGACAACAAATGGCTGAATGAATGGCCCACACTGTGAATAGCCCACATTGTGCGTGTGCGCTTGCGAGTGTGTGAGTGTGTCCGTGCTTGTGTGTGTGTCTGCGCGTGTGTGTGTGTGTGTGTGTGTGTGTGTGTGTGTGTGTTGATCGCAATCATCACTTCTAGAGACACAGAGCCCATTAGGGGTCTCTCCATCTTTCATTTACCTTCCTTCCCCTTCATGAAGAACTTCATCATGTGAGTCAGAGGGCTTGTTCTCTACACAGTACGCGAGGTGGGGCTGAGATCCAACTCTCTGTATGAGTTAGTCATCACACTGAGGGCCTGTTTCAATAAGCTTTTTGTTTTGCACCAGGTGCAGGATAAAACAGAATAAAACATTAAAAACAAAACAGAACTTTTTTTCTTTTTTTTTTGTGTCAGTGTGTTGACAGTTTAATTGTTGGGGACAGTGTGGGACAGTTTACTGTAATTGTTCGGCATTCGACATGACACTCTGTATGTCTCTATGATAATAGAGTAATAATGCATTACTAAGTGAACGCTTGTTAATTCAACAAATGCCACCATCATAGCCAGAGAGAACATTAAACTACCATTTCAACTTCTTGTGAATATGAAAGGCCAGTATAAAATAGTTTTTGCTGTGAAAAATAGGAGAACGACCACAAAGGGCAACGTCTGTGACTCACACTATTGTCCCTGCCGGTGCTTGGGAACAGAGAAGGATGTCTGTGAGTCTCAGGTTGGCTCTCCTCCAGAGTGTTGCTGTTGTCCACCCTTAAGGGGACTGGAACATGGAGTCATTATATCGAGTACTGGAGCTAGCTCAATTCCAGGCTCACTCCTGAAGTGTTTATGAGAACAATTTAATTGAGAGAACCTTTTAATGGATGACTGTTATCGGAGGACGATGAACTGACTCGACCAGGTTGCAGCAGAGTGCACGTTTAGTTTCAGTAACAACCTCTCTTACACTCCTGCATCAATGGTAAAACAGGAAATAGATACGGGAAAATCCAACAGTAGAGCTGTACCTCCTCCACCCCTGTTGCTGGGAACACAGAGAAGCCCGTATGACTGGCATCTAGTACGAGCAGCCTCAAGGACAGGATTTGTGAAGAAAAAGAGCTACAGCGGGTGGGTAGGTTACGGTAATATGAGGGGTGCATTACTGTATTACTGTGTGTGATTTCATTTAAATGTGTCATTTCATGCCATTTTCACGTCTAATTTCATTGAAGCGTGTCATTTCATGTGTGATTTCACGTGTGATTTCATGTGTGATTTCATGTCTGATTTCATGTGTGATTTCATGTGAAGGCAGAGTGCTTACTGTGCAGGTAGATGAGATGGGGCTGGCTCCAGTCACTCCACAGGTGGGGCAAAGCGGGCATCTGGCAGCGTACCTGGACCCTGTACTCCAGACCATGCCTGAGTGCCAACAGAGACACCCAGGGATCCGTACCCACCTCCACACGCTGGCACAGGACAGAAGAACAGCGTTATCACCACTTTTTTTTTTATTTATTATATGTTGAAATCAATACAAAAACTTTGATCATTAAAAGAATATGGAAACAAAACACATATTTGCAGTTGGAGGTTTTGGTCTTTGATCTTATTTGTGTAACTTGCCATTTTGCAGTTGTGTGTGTGCTCTAGGACCAGTAAGTTCTTACCTCCCAGTTGGGGTGTGAGGTTCTGTGGGAGTATCGGACCTCATAGCGGAGTGGGCCGGCGTTGGACTGTGGGGGGGTCCAGCTCAGGATCAACTCTCCTTCTGTTGTCTGGCTGTGTGTCAGGTTCACTGGGGGTTCTGGTTTACCTGGACAACACACACACACCACAACCAATACACGCTGGATGAAAACATGATCACTGGATGAACACATCATCATCATCATCATAATCATCATCATCACCATCATCATTATCCTCCTCCTCCTTATCATCACCATCTTCCTCTTTGTGATTCATAACTACAAACAGAACCATCCTCAAAAAGGATCATAATAGTGGGTACAGTCACATAACCATCATAACTACCCCAATCATAATCATCACAGTCATAAAAATCATAATACCATCCAATGCTCCTGCTGCACTGAGCAAAAACCTTTAGAATTATAGAGGCAATACAGTGTTTGATACCATTCCATGCACTACAATGAGGCCGTCCTCCGATTTCTACCTCCACCAGCCTCCCCTGGTCAGCATGTATGTGATATTGTATAGTATGACCCCTAGCATGTCCTGTGGGCCCCTATGGCTATGGGATGTTATGATATATAACAGTATATATAACAGTATATCTAGCGGTCCCCCATGGGCATATTATTGATGAAGACAATCAATAGAGCCAGGCTCCTCACGCCAACACTGTCAATATCTCCAAATTGAATTAATCACTGAAATGACTGAAGTACATCCATTTCAACACGGAGCAGAGTTATAGACAGAGATGGTCTATTTGACTTTCAATGAGGCTTTGTCATGGCTTACAAAACCAGCTTAAAGCAATGAGATTTCTCTGTCTGTCTGTTGTTTAATCTACCCTTTGTGTTGACTCTCAGTGATTGAGCTCCCATTGACTTTGTAGTCCCAGCTACTACACATGGTACGTGTCATCATTACGAGACAGTGATATAATGAGCAGCAAGGGGGATAATTGAGTCTCTTAATAACAATGTCTGCAGAGAAGGAGTTCAGAGAAATATGTGATCTGATTGGCTAAAATTGCATTCCAAGCCATGCATTAATCCCTGTTATGCATGAATGCTTTCGTATGACTGGCAGACATTCACTTACTAATAAACAAGCTGTAAGCTTCGTTTTTACATCCGTTCCCTTCATGGTTCTTTGAAAACAGCCAGACAAATATTGACATGCATGAATTGATTGTTTGCTATCTAAGAATAGACACACAAAATGGGAACCAACTTGACTAAACCAGGCTTGTAATGAGACCACACGTCAACAATTCTATCTTCTGCACGACAAACGGCACCATCTCACTGTGATGACTGAGAACATGATGATGGCGATGAGCTAAACTCAAACAGGATTGGTCGTGTGGTCGGTGCCCAAGGTAGCAGGAGATGAATCATCAATCTATTAATAAACTAAAGAATGTGCATAATGTGGAAAATGGATGTTGGGAGGCATTCATTCGATCATTCATTCGATCATTCATTCGATCATTCATTTGATCATTCATTCATTCATTCATTTGTACATAACGTTTTCCATGGATGAAACGAGGCCTGGAAGAGCTGCCTGTAACTGAGCAAATAGAGTATGGATGGGTTTGTCCCATCACTGGAGAGATCAGCACCTCATCGCCATGGTTTCTACAGCCTGAACAAACAGTCACCTCACCCAACTGACTGGAAGTCCTAAAGAGCAACTGGTTACCTGACGTACCTGCTCTGTGCACCTGCGTATGCTGTCTACATACTGTAAATCCTCCTCCACAAACACTCTGCCGTGTGTGTGTGTGTGTGTGTGTGTATGTGTGTGTGCGTGCGTGCGTGTGCATGTGTGTCTTTGCACACCCACAGACACACATGCACACACACAAACAGACAAACACACACACACACACACACACACACACACACACACACACACAAATACACACAAATACACACACGCTTGCACACAAACACACATGTGCGTCCGTGCGTGCCTGCATGTGTGTGCGTGTGTGTAGGCCAATATTTAAACAGGTACCTGATGTACGGTGTCAACATATTCTCACACTACTATGAAAGATGTCTCTGATTATTACTATATACAGTGTATTCGGAAAGTATTCAGAACCCTTCACTTTTTCCACATTTTGTTATGTTACAGCCTTATTCTAAAATGGATTCAATTCATCTTTTTCCTCATCAATCTACACGCAATACCCCATATTGACAAACAGGTGTTTGCTAATTTACTGAAATATCACATTTACATAAGTATATCTTTGCTATGACACTCGAAATTGAGCTCAGGTGCATTCTGTTTCCATTGATCATCCTTGAGATGTTTCTACGACTTGATTGGAGTCCACCTGTGGTAAATTCAATTGATTGGACATGATTTGGAACGACACACACCTGTCTATATAAGGTCCCACAGTTGATGCATGCAAAAACCAGGCCATGAGGTCGAAGGAATTGTCCATAGACCTCCGAGACAGGATTGTGTCGAGGCACAGATCTGGGGAAGGGTACAAAAAAATTTGACAGTATTGAAGGTCCCCAAGAACACAGTAGTCTCCATCATTCTTAAATGGAAAAAGTTTGGAATCACCAAGACTCTTCCTAGAGCTGGCTGCCCGGCCAAACTGAGCAATAGGGAGAGAAGGGCCATCGTCAGGGAGGTGACCAAGAACCCAATGGTCACTCTGACAGAGATGGGAGAGATGGGAGAACCTTCCAGAAGGACAACCATCTCTGCAGCACTCTGGTCTGATGAAACCAAGATTGAACTCTTTGGCCTGAATGCCAAGAGTCACATCTGGAGGAAACCAGGCACCGCTTATCACCTGGCCAATACCATCCCAACGGTGAAGCATGGTGGTGGCAGCATCATGCTATGGGGATGTTTTTCAGCGGCAGGGACTGGGAGACTAGTCTGGATCGAGGGAAAGATGAACAGAGCAAAGTACAGAGAGATCCTTGATGAAAACCTGCTCCAGAGCACTCAGGACCTCAGACTGGGGCGAAGGTTCACCTTCGAACAGGACAACGACCCTAAGCATACAGCCAAGACAACGCAGGAGTGGCTTCGGGACAAGTCTCTGAATGTCGCTCCCCATCTAACCTGACAGATACAGGTGTGCCAAGCTTGTAGCATCATACCCAAGAACACTTGAGGCTGTAATTGATGCCAGAGGTGCTTCAACAAGTACTGAGTAAAGGGTCTGAATACTTATGTAAATGTGATATTTCAGTTTTTTTTATAAATTAGCAAACATTTCTAAAAACCTGTTTTGGCTTTGTCATTATGGGGTATTATGTGTAGATTGATGAATGAAAAAAATGTATTTAATCCATTTTAGAATAAGGCTGTAACATAACAAACTGTGGAAAAAGTGAAGGGGTCTGAGTACTGAGTCCGAATGCACTGTACACCACTTAATCTGCAGTATTACCAATCAATAACACCCTGGTCTCCTGATGGTAGAAGCGGCTCCCTGGGTGGCCTTAGCTACTCTATAAACAGAGCCAGCATGCCACTTATTGGCATCATTATATGATCCCATCCATTAGCCTGTGAATCCGAGGCCCTCTGGATGGATAATAGCCTCATTAACACTATTAAAATAAACTAGCATCTTCAGACGGGAACCTGAACGAGGTCAAGCGTTTCTCACACTCACCAGGACGCGGAGGGACACTGAGCATCACTGGGGGGCTTGCGGCATCGGAGACGTTGACTGTTACCATGACGACACCGGTGACAGAGTGAAGAGGCATAGAGCATGTGATGGAGTCTTCTCCTGCACAACTGATAGGATCAGTCCCATCCGTAGAGTTGACATCTCTGTTCTCCTCCGATCTGAAATAGAAAGGGGAAGGTAAATCAAATGTTACCCAACACAAATCTACCGTATATTTTGATTTATACAGGATATTCTTGTGCCAATTATTATTCAACATCAAAAGATTTTCACAGGGACAGAAGTCCGTGTGCTGGTCTGTTATCACCCAGCCTGCTCTGTGGATACACTAAACCAAGAATCCTGTTGATCCCCGCTGTGTGAAATTTCAAGTTTGGCATTCACAGCACGCACGCACGCACGCACGCACGCACGCACGCACGCACGCACGCACGCACGCACGCACACGCACACACACACACACACTACAACCCCCACTGTGATCATAGCTCCCGAGACACACGTCTTTGAGCAAACGCTACAAGCATAACAAAGAGGGAAAGAGAGGGAAAGACACTGAACGTTTCCACAATAGAAGGTTGAACTTGATACTCACGGCAAAAGGAGCCAGCTAATTGCCAAAAGGCCAGAAGCTGAGGTGTCTGACAAAGTGGTGCGAGGCTTTAAATTACAAATTACGTTCTCCCCTTCCCCATCGACCAGGCACAGGATGTCCAAACAGCCAACTGGAAACAAATTCAATTAGCACGTTAGCATCAACACAGTCTGCTGAAAAACCCAATTAGTACCAGGGCCCAATTAGGACCGTCAAAACAAAGCCAATGCCTTGTTACATATTCTGAGAAATAAGGCCTGTAACTGGCCAGTCTGGTTAAATGAAACCTACTGTGAATCACACAACGTGTGCTTAATTCATTCACTCACTCTCTGCTCTGAGGACCTCAAGTCTGCCCTGTGTGCTGAATCACTCCCATCTCGAAAGGCCAGGCAGCCCATCAACGAGGAAATAGCAGCCCTTTAACTCCACACTTTAATTATCATTGGCTAGGCTCGGGGGCTAGGCCGGGGCCCTGAGCCGAGGCTCGCAGCTAATGACCATCGATTAGCATGCGTCACAACACCTCACTATTGATCCCTTGAATAAATCTTTACCCTGAGTCCTCTCTTCCCCGCTGGTTTAGTTTGGACTCCTTCGCCCGCTCCACACAGACAAAAACACCATTCAAGTGCACAGTCACAATGCCAAGCGCTCGATTTAATTAATCGGCCCCGATTCGCTTTTTACAATGAATGAGTTTCCTTCCTTCCTCGGTGCAGTTAAGTGGGGCCTGGTTTAGGGGTAGGGGTGCGATATGTATTGCGCCCTCCCAATGTTTGGCAAGGCTAGCCTATGGGACTGTTACGATATAAAGCGATACGCGATATAATGCATTAGTAACTTCGGTTTGGAGTCAGGTTTAGAAGCATTTCAGTCAACGTCGATAGTTTGCCCCTCCCTGCTCTTCCCAAGTCCTCAGAATCATCCTAGGTGGTGGAAACACAACACACACAAAAAAGGAAACAGTGCTTGGGCCCAAAAAGAAGTCTGCAGTGGGACCCGGTCTCGAGTGGAAAAGCGCAATATCTAGTGGAAAGATCTACAGTATCACCTGGGGTTTTACCTCTGCTAGGATCTGCTTCCAGGGGAGGTCGTGTTGTACTTGTAGAGTTCCAAAAGTGGCAGGGGGGTGTGTGTGGTGGTCCGTTATCAGATGTGACATTCCCAGACCCCCTGTCCTCTGGCCCTCCCTCCCGGGCTGGGGCTGGGGGCGAGGCACAGCAGAGCACCGTCTCCCAGGGGAGGTCTAGTACCTCATAGGGGGGTTGACGGGGTGGGTCCAAAGACACAACACCTGAGACAGAAGAAGACAAACAAGTTAAGATGGAGGGTAGAAAAACCCCAGAGATGACTGAGACAGAGACCAGCCTCAACCTCACTAGTATTACTCTAAAATATTTGTGCCCCATCGCTACAATGCAATTCACCTAGACTGACATAAAAAATGTAAACATAGGTCATATACATGCAACAACTGAATATCTCTGTGGAAATATTAATCTCAGTCCGCTTCAAGCGGTTGACCATGAAGTCTGTGAATGTATTATGAATTTCATTTTGCTTTTGTTCAGACGCCATCACTGTCATTGTGTCTGGTAGCCTCGGGCCTTACCTGATTCACCAATTGTTAATAAGCCAAGAGAAGAGAGCAGTTTGCTTCATAGATATGCAAACATGTGAGTCCACCTCAGGGGAGGCTGGTGGAGATAGAAATCGGAGGACGGGCTCATTGTAATACATGGAATGGAATGAGGAATGGAATCAGTCCTCCGATTTCTACCTCGACCAGGCTCACCTGGTCCACTTCCTACCATATACACTACACTGTCACTCTCACAGAGAGATAATGGGCTGGTTTCTTCAGATCCAGATTAAGCCTAGTCCTGGACTAAATAAAATGTTTAATAGTAAATCTCCATTGAAGATACATTTTAGTCTAGGATTAGGCTTAATCTGTTTCCAGGAAACCAGACTATACAATATAAAGGGAGAGAAAGCAAACCCTTACATAACAAGGCCAAGCCTTGTAATATGCTGTATGTGTTTTTGTATTTTCTCATCTCTGAGAGGAATGTAGAGTTCAATAGTACACTTGTAGAAAGTTGCTACCTAGAACCACAAATGTTCTATCCTTTGAAGAACCCTTTTGGGTTGTCCATGTACTGTAGAACCCTTTCTGCAGAAAAAGGGCTCTCCCACAGAGAGAGCCAGAATGCACAGCTGTCAAGGAAAAGCCAGGAAATGACAGAAGCCTAATAGAAGAATTCTGTTTTGCTCTTTTGCGTTTGTATTCTCTGTTTCTGAAACAAGTTGATTGTACCATGTGTATGACTCCTTTCCTGACATCATGTACTGTAAAATGAAATTGGGTTCAGCAAGCATTGAGAGACTGTCTTTGTGAGTGTGTGTGTGTGTGTGTGTGTGTGTGTGTGTGTGTGTGTGTGTGTGTGTGTGTGTGTGAGAGTGAGAGAGTGTGTGTGTGTGTGTGTGTGTGTGTCTGTCTCTGTGTGTGTGTGTCTCTCTGTGTGTGTGTGTGTGTGTGTGTGTGTGTGTGTGTGTGTGTGTGTGTTTGTGTGAGAGAGAGTGTGTGTGTGAGAGAGAGGGTGGAGAGATAGAGAGAGAGAGAGAGAAAGAACACAAGAGGGTGTTTGTATCTGTGTGGGTGATGTAACTGATTGAGTCTCAGGTGAAAGCAAGAGGAGCAGAAGATAGTGGGTTTCAGAGTAGGTAGGAGCACACACACACACACACACACACACACACACACTTTCTAAACCAAACTGAACTAACCTTCTGCAACCTCCTCCAGAGATTATGATTAATTCTCCCCACTCCCCCACAGTGCTCAGCTTCACGGCTAAGGGCAGGTAGTCTATTACAGAGGGGCTGTCTCTGTAGTCCCTCACAAACACTATGTCATACATAAAACACACACACACACACACACACACACACACACACACACACACACACACACACACACACACACACACACACAGAGACAGACACACACAGACACAGACAGACTTAGACACACACACACACACACACACACACACACACACACACACACACACACACACACATACATACACACACACACACACACACACACACACACACACACACACACACACACACACACACACACACACACACACACACACACAGTGTACCAAACTTAAGGATGGCTACTGTACATGGGGGTGTTGTGTCCATACCTTTATACATTCATTCTATTGCATTGTATTCATTATTTCATTATTATATTGGATTACTGTATAATTAGTGTGGTTTTACCTGCTGTAATTGCATCCTAGAGGGCGCTCTCTAACATAAGGAATGTATACATCTAGATACAGTATATGCTACACGCAATGCATTGTGGTTGTTGAAATGTACAGCATGGCTACTAAAGTACCTGTTCCCCTGTTCCTCTGCTTCAGTGTCTGATTGCTAATACTTTCTAAACTAGCTTCAGCTACACAACAGGGGAAATATCCTTTGTGTGTGTATTTGGCTTCATCTGGTCAATCTCGTGATGTTAGATATGCTGTGCTGATATGAGAAAGCTGTGTTTGGTCTGTCCCCTGCGTGTGAGGGGATTATGGACTCTGATATTACAAGGTTGGGTAACCTTGGATACATCCGGATCCATCAAAATCACTGAGTGTCACATGAAGTCTCTTAAGTACTGTAGGGATTACACACTGTTGGAAGAAGCCCTTTCTTCTGTGTATGTGCTATGTTTTATTTGCCTGTTGATTTATTTATTTATTGAGTTTATTTCAACACTTCTGGACAGCGTTTAGGGGAATATCTGACTAGAATTGACAGGGAACTCAGGCAAAGTGTGTCATTTGGTTGCAATGTTTTGCTTGACTGTTTACTTCCAAAGTTATGTTAGCTGAGGAAACGTTTATCTTCACAGTTGTGTTTTCTGACTTGAGGCAGACCGCCACGGAAGGTAGAGAAGACCAAGCTTAGAGATAATTCACATTCTTTCTAACAGAGAAGGAAGGAACGGAACTCACCACGGGAGACGATGAGGAGATGGACCAGGAATGTCAGCATTGCAGACAGAACCCTGCAGAGAGAGAGAGAGAGAGAGAGAGAGAGAGAGAGAGAGAGAGAGAGAGAGAGAGAGAGAGAGAGAGAGACAGAGAGACAGAGAGAGAGAGAAATAGGGGGGGAGTAGAGAGAGAGAGACAGAGAGAGAAAGAAGAGAGGGGGGGTAGAGAGAAGAGAGAGAGAGAGATAGAGCAGAAGAGCGAGGGGGGGGAGAGTGGAGAGAGAGGCGGGGGAGAGGGGAGAGAGAGAGGGAGGGGAAGTAATCACGAGGGAGAGCGATTAACAGAGTGAGAAGAAAAATGAGAGGGAAACAGAGACAGAGTCTGCCAAGTGACTCAAGCCACTGCTAGAACCTCATGTCACAGGAGAACAGTCAAATGTTTAACAGTTGGGTACTAATGCCACTGCTACGGGCCTCTCAGAACCTTTAGTCATTAACGAGCCAGTGGGCCAGGGCTGAACGGGCGGGCCCACTCATCAACATGGGGTTGACTCATCTCTCCACAGCCTTCACTTCTCCATTCAACGTTACAGTGATGATACTATACTTCTAGTGTTAGTCACGAGTCATTTGAAAATGTGCTGAATGAGACATTTTAAAACCCAAAAATCAATGTTGCGCATTATTGTTAGAAATGAGCATGGTCAGAACCCTAATCCTCCTGCTAATAGAACCACTCACTGTACAGTACAGTAAATACAGCAATGTAGCACAATAGCCATCGATATCATCCATATTCATGTAGAATGGGATTGAAACACACATGCTAATGTCCTAGCCCATGCTACATTAATCCTGTTTAGTGTTCTAGTAGCTGTACTGTACTTACATTGTGTTCATGGGTTAGTGAGCATGGCCTCTTGTCTTGAAGTGATGAATCTCTGAGGGGAGAGCAGAGGGAAAGGGCTTTAGGGACTGGTTAGGTTAGGAGGAAAAGATTTCATTTCAGCGGAAAGAGCTGGAATTGCTCCCCAAGCTAATGGAATTTTGGCAGTTACTTCATCAAATTGCTCTCAGAGCCTCAAATCAGTAGCTCGCTTGTTGATAAGACATTTGAATTCTACGTCCCTCAGCTCATTTATTAAAAACGATTTCCAATGGTGAAGTTCTGTTGTTGCTCAGAAAATCAAATTTGCGTCCCGTTAATAAACCATCATTTCTATAACATGGTTCTCTATGCAGCGCCTCTGGATATATTAAAGATAAGTCTTTTATATGGCTGACAGATCAACAATCCCTCAAAGATAACAACAAGCAATCTGTTTTGTTTACCAGTTGAGAGGCACAACAGTCAGAGAGGCCTTCCATTTCCACCAACCATCACGTTCAATCAGAAAGCCACATCAGAAGAAGCATTTTATGATTGAATAAAATAACCCACTCCGAGCTGATCCCAGAGCTATTTATCAGACTCAGACATTATGACAAAGTGTTTTCCTTCCCTGGGAACCTGGTTCTCACACCAAACGTCTGTAGGTGTAGAAGGACATGAAAACACAAGACAGTGACTTCATCAATTAATTCATTGCCTCTCTACATCAAAACAATAACACCCAGCATGCAGTGCAGTACCAAGCCATCCGCCATGAAAGCACCTGCAGCAGAGTGTGTGGACCATGCCAGGGGAGGCTGGTGGAGGTCGAAATCGGAGGACGGGCTCATTGTAAACACCAATGTTTGATACCATTCCTCATTCCTTCCCATGCTTTACATCCCATGCTTTACCCGTCCTCCGATTTCTGCCTCCACCAGCCTCCACTGGCCTATCACATGTCTTCCCTCTGGATGAGAACAACAACAACCTGGCATGTCTTACTCAGAGTGTCATCATAACCTGCGTGCTTTATTCACAGTGATATCAAGTTGCTATCAGCATAATGATGAGGAGATTGAGCATCAGGCTATTTTGTCCATTGACGTAATCCATGTATGCTGTTTTGTAGGTTGTGTGTGTTGTGTATGCATAACTACTGTATATGTATGCTGCCTTCTTGGCCAGGGCTCACTTGAAAAAGAGATCTCAATGTGGCTTATCTGGTTAAATAAAGGATAAACACATAAATACATAATTGTTTTAAAGAGCAGAGCGTGAGCAAGTGGGCTCTCACAGGCGAGTCGTTCCCCCTGACGACGATCACGCTACCGTTACACACATGACTCATATTCATAGGCTTCATCTGATATCAAAACAAGTGCAGGCCAACTGGTGAAAATAACAAGATATATCTGTCCGTCACCCAATATCTCTAATATTCAAATGAGCAGAAACGGCATGAATGCTAATCGGGCACGTTGGGAACGTTCTAAATTTGGTAAACAAATGAGCCATATTCATTACACACAAGAGAGAGTATGACAGAAAGATCAGGCCTAGTGCATCAAGCCTGTAAAATGTCTGATTAGAGTTTGACACAGTGTTACTGTAGGATGAGCTGTACATAACTTCAAAGAGCAGGCCACCAATTAAAACAGACATAATAGGGCAAATGCATGATACAAGATATGTTCACATTCATCCAGCACTGTCACTGTCATATGGTATGACATTCCATCATTTTGTTAACAGTGTCCAATGAAAACAAAACATAAACAACGAAAAACATAAACAACCTAAGTCGTTTGCATGACCATTGTACTAAACTCAGATTCTTAAAAATCAATGGGTATATATTTCATGATTTCAAATGTCTTGAAATCTTACAGACTGTGGCTTTAACAGGAACCATTTGTGACCCAAATCTCCGCCCCTCCGTATGCCCCAGGAGAGTCGGCTACCCCACCAAGGCGACTCAAGCCCGGTTGAGTCACCGCGCTTCACCCGTCCATAACAGGGCGCGCTGGGGCTTGCATCACCGGGAGGAAATCCTGACAGTTGATTTCTCCAGCAAGCCCCAACCCCCCCCACCCATAATTATACCAAACTAAAAAAAAATCGTACATCATAAAATGAATAAAAACAACTTTGGTTCTTTCTGAAAGCTTGGAGAGAAAAACAAACATAAATAAATCTGCAAAGCTGAGAGTCAAGACAGGTGAGGATTGACTTATCACACCTGGATCACAAATATTCATAGAATGTTGCGTTGATCTTGCGAAAGCGTTTCATCAACTGAAGGCTAAAGAAAATCGGAGTAAAACATGACTAAGTTATGCTAAAAGTACTGAAGTACATGTAGAAAGAGGGAGAAAGAGGGACAAGTAAAAAGAGAGTTGCAGTATGAACAGTTATCTTTCCTTACATGATCAGGATTCCTCCTGCACCGTTGTCTGAGTCCGCAAATCAGTTCAAAAGCCGAAGTTTGGGTCCTGAGCCTCAGTCTTTCACACTAACATGTGTGCCGACAGTGTCATGCCTAATGTTCAAGTAATGTCAAAATGCTACTCCTTTCCATTGAAACCCGATGTTTTCCCCGTAGTCCCGTTTCCCTCTTCCTGACGTCGGTAGTGTACGGCTATCCCTCCTCGAACTACTCCGCCAGCTTCGCAGAGCTGAGACAACCGACTGAAGGAGGGAGTGGCATATCGGTGAGAATATCGTCATCGGCACTGTTCCGCCACCCAGCGCAGGTTTGCCATCATCTGTTGTTCTTAAGTACCAGTTATCAGAAATTTGCTGAAATATTCTAATTAGTGATGTTACTGTCACTTAAATAATTTCCCAATATAAACAAACAATGCAACTATTTCGACATTAAGATGCGTTTTTCTCACCTTACAATTCCAATAAAAGGGCACTCATCTGTTACAATGTAGATGTCTCCTTTATATAAATTGCAGCCTTAAAGCCAGTTCGCAGGAATGGGACCCTGTTTATTCCAGAAGTTAAACACCGTAATCATGGAAAGCCTATGTACCGTATTCACCTTATATCAGCTTCATGTGATCTCATCCTCATGATGATGTCATTCCACATGGCAAGTGTGTTGCCCGAACAATCTGAAAAGCTGTGAGTACTGTCCAGTAGTAGGCTACCTATTGTGTTATGACTTTATTTCTGAGAATGACTTATATGGTGTTGTTGTAACACCAGATGCTAAGGTATAGGTGAATTCGATCCCCGAAACACAGGAAGGATGATACACTTTGATGGTTTTATCATGCAGTGGTGTAGATGGACTAATGTTCCCATCCCCCCAATAGCCTGCCATGTGGGGTTAGCTATTAGACTGTGTGTAGATGATAAATGGAATAATAACAATGTTATCTGTTGCATCAGCAAAAACATTTATAATGAAAACACCACACTCTGTTGTCCTTCCCTCCCTTGTTGTGATACGCACTGCAAAACATCTAGTGACACACACACACACACACACACACACACACACACACACACACACACACACACACACACACACACACACACACACACCGTGACATTCCTGAAATTTAACAGAAACTATTGTCACATCAAATAAGAACTGCAGCTGACACTAGAGGTGTGTGATGGGGATAGGTATTGATATTTGAGTTCAAATACTGTGTTTAGATAGCGAGATAACAGTTCACTAAAAGGCAGTTGCAGCAGACCTGACAAAGCTAATCAGTCCATTCCAGATGACCAACAAACAAGACCACCTACATTAGCTCGTGTCCCTGCTGCATCCCAAAGTAAACAAGCAGTCAGTACATCCTGAAACTGGCCACAGACCAGTGGAGGCTGGTGGAGGTAGACAATGGAGGACGGGCTCATCGTAATGCATGGAATGTAATGAAGAATGCTATACTGCCACAGGCAGACAGGCTTCTGGATTTACAGCAAAGACAGAGAGTGTTGCCACAAGCCTACCAGCAGCCAACACCCCCCACCACCACCACCCCCACCCCCCTCCCCCATCTGAGAGATCAGACTTCTCATCCAGATCCAAGGTGCCCCAGTGTTAAAGGCCTAAACCACTTTTTCTCTCCATACAAACCCACCACATCCACAGAGGAGGAGAGATCAACACAGAGCAGAGAGGGAAACGTTCCCACTGGGGTACAGAGCCTCTCTCTTCCCATCACAGCTCTGTTGTGTCTACACCTAATACAATACACGTATTAGACCAGAGAACTACATTATTTATTACTTGTGTGTTCTGTGTTGAGTTTGCTAATTACATCAATGAATCAGTGTTTATTAAGACTAAGAATAATCTTAAACCCACTCACACAACACAAACACGTGTGCTTCTATGTTAAACATGACAAATGTTGGTCTGGTCTCATTCTACATTTACATAATGCACATTATGATAAATGCAATTCTAATCTAACTGGTTCCTGGTGCACCTTGTCATTGGGCAGTGACCATCTATCTCTAATTCCCCTGAGTGATTCAGTCTAGCAGGCAACCAAAACAGAGCTGTGTGCTGGGTCACGTGTTGAAATATTGAAATGAAATATTTCGCTACCTCTCTCTCCAACCAAGGTGCATGAATTGAGGAGCAAACTGTCATAAAGAGGAAATTCAGCAACTCTTGGAAGACAATGGAAATAGATAAAAATAGCTTATTTATTGTTAAAACCAAGGTGTTTTGGGCCTGTATCCTTCATCAGGGTGAGTGTTGTCACGACAGACTGTTTGGTTGACATGACGTGCATTGTCTGTAAAGTTGCAGTTCGAGACCTGACTCAGAAAAAGTTAGAGGCTGTTGTGTGTGTGTGTGTGTGTGTGTGTGTGTGTGTGTGTGTGTGTGTGTGTGTGTGTGTGTGTGTGTGTGTGTGTGTGTGTGTGTGTGTGTGTGTGTATGTGGTATATTGATGCTGCAGGTCCAATAGATGACGCAGGAGTGTGTGTGTGTGTGTGTGTGTGTGTGTGTGTGTGTGTGTGTGTGTGTGTGTGTGTGATGAGATAGATAACCCTGTGATGCGTCATTGTGAGGACAAGCCATTACCTTTTTACAGCATGTATATTTTGTGGGTGATGGTGTTTGGTCGTCACTGTCAGACCCCTGCCCTGCTGCCTACTGCCTTGTGCGTTGGAGGGTAACTGTGAGACATAACTGCAGCCAACATGCAGAGCCTTCCAAGGCTGCAGTGTGTGTGGGTGTAGGCCGTTAAGGGGCTGGCATAAGCTGCAGGGAGACACTCACTACTGAGAAAGCCACCAGAGCACTCCAAAATGTTCAAAATACTATTTTACTGATGGGCATACTCCACAATGTTTACTGGTAAGCTTTTCTGAATTGTGTACGCTATTACTGTACAATCTTTGAATAAGATAATGTTGGCCCACTCAAAACACACAATATTAGAAGAGAATAGGGAAAATCAGACACTGTATGTCAGTAGCTCTCAAACTTGGGGTCGGCACCCTGTGTGGGGTCTCCTGATTTCAAATTGGGGTCCCCTGGGAGAAAATCAAACTAACCACTATGATTTTATGAAAAAAGACACAAACATTTTTATTTTGTATGAAAACAAACGTCTATGTATTGCACCTGTAGCCTATATTGCAGTGGTTGGGGTTCAAACAATTACAGCATCTTTTAGGCGATTAGAATACACTAACGTCATTATTATGTGTTGGAATAGCTCAATCAAGTTGTTTGGGACACAGGAAATTATTCATTTGGAGAAATTATTCATTTGGGATCAATTTGGGGTCGCGAGACAAAAAAGTTGTGGAACCGCTGCTGTAAGGGCACGTGAGATGGCACTCAGGATTATCCATCCATGCATTCGAAATAGAGATGACATCATTCTCCTCTCAACATCAACTCTGATCCCACCGCATGCAACAATGACATCATCCTCAGACTATGTCATCCTCTCAGGAGAGCGGTCACGTGGTGCAAATTGATTAAATATTCATGAGCGGGTATCCCCGTTTGAAGTGTGAACAAACAATGAACCAGAACACTGCAGACATGCGGTGCCGTTGCGATGTTGGGACGCTGTCTAATGAATCGCTGTCACAGACAGATTAATCATTTCATGCTGTCAAAAATGATTTATCTAAATATGTGTGTCTCTGTCCTCACGCATCTCTATGTAAACAGAGCATTGTTCTGAGAAAAAAAAGGTTACTTTTACAGGGTGCTGTGAACAACAGAAGATTTACTACCACGTCACAGGCTTTCCCTTGGCATCACCCAGTTTGCCCGCCGTTAAATCCTCAAACGGGGCCGTGATTCATTCACCGCCACCGCCGTTATATATCTCTACGGTCAGATACATTTATGACCTGACTGATGAGAACGACATCAACAAAGGCTGGTTAAAGCATCCGTCCTTAACCGTATGGGGTCTGGCACTGGGTGTTGCTATTTGTGTCCAAAAGATCACTTGTAAACTAATTTCACCTCCCCTACCACCCTGATGCCTCTTTCTGACAGCGCAGCTTGAAGGTCAGCTTGCTGATTTAACCTGTTTTGTTTCGGAATGTAAATTATCCCCTTTCTTTTCTTTCTGACAGCTATTGTCCTGGCCCAGTAACTCGGCCAATTAACCTCTACAGACACATCAGACGAAGGCAAATACAGAATACAGATGGTTGACATTAACAACTGGATATGCTGTGACAGGTGACAGATGGGCCTGTACTGTAGATGGAAATAGTAAAATAATACTTTGGGCTAGGTTTTCTATTGCACCCTTTTAAGCTCATTTTACAATGGTAGTATAGAGATAAATGCTAGGCCCTATTGGTGGAGAATCTTATAGTTGATGTTGGCTGAAGCCTCCTTGTACCTTTCTCTAGTCACATACTGAGGTGTGTGACAGGTGGGGTTCGAACCTGGGTCTCCCACGTGGAACGTTAATTTTACATGTCTCAGGCAGGGCTACCTCATCACAAGTGTGAGATTCCAAATCACTTCCACTACAGGTGCACCACAGTGTCTTGATTCCCCTGAGTGTTCTAGAATGTAGACTGAAGCTAATGTCCTACTGTAGGCTACAGTACCTCAGCCTATCGTAACATACTGAGGGGGGTGCACCAGGGGAGGCTGGTGAAGGTAGAAATCAGAGGACGGGCTAATTTGTATGCATGAGATGCAATGAAGAATGGTATCAAACACACGTCAGCTGGTGGAGGTAGTAATCGGAGGATGGGCTCATTGTAATGCATGGAATGGAATCAGGAATGGTGTCAAATGTGTTGATACCATTCCATACATTCCAATGAGTTCGTCCTCCGATTTCTACCTCCACCAGCCTCCCCTGGTGTGCATCACAGTGTCCAGTGATTCCATAGAATGTTCTAGAATGAATGGTGATGTATTTTCCCCAGCTTCTTCCCGTAAATAACATAAAGGTCAGTATTAATAGTTTCTGTATATTTACATGTTTGTGGAAGGTCTGTGTGCTGGACATCCCCGTCCTATTTCCATTGGCCCCTTGCCCAGGGTCAGTGCTATGAATAACCCAGTGTCCCAGTGCTATAGAGGCCCTCACAGGAGCTTTACTCTACACAGTTGAAGAACAGCTATCATTTGATCCCCTCTGCAAGGGAAACTCAATTTAATTGGGCAAGTGTTGTCCAAACCAAACCAATCATTTCATGGAAATGTACTTGCGCTTACTGGTATAAGTGTTTCTCATAACAACTTTCTTACTTGCGTTT
The DNA here is from genome assembly GCF_951799395.1 of Argentina silus. Lineage (NCBI taxonomy): Eukaryota > Metazoa > Chordata > Actinopteri > Argentiniformes > Argentinidae > Argentina > Argentina silus. The sequence goes on along the minus strand of NC_139660.1, from coordinate 18,860,438 downwards.
GCAATAATACTAATAATAAAACATGCTGTGTGTGTGTCTGTGTCTGTGTGTGTGCGTGTGTGTGTGCGTGTGCGTGTGTGTGTGTGTGTTTGTTTCTGTGTCAAAGAGAGTGTGTGTTTCTTTTATGCATTGACTGCAAATACATGCATGACAGAGGGGCTAGTGGTGCATCATGTTGACGTGGTTCGAGGATAATGTGTTTTCCAGAGCTCCACTGTATCAGATGACCCCTAAAAACAGGCTTGCCAAGTGCAAGGCTAGTCCTGGATAGTGTTTAATGCAGCAAGCCAGCAGGCTTTCTCTGAAATATCGAAGGCAAACAAGGAGTAAAAGTGCTGAAGTTGGTCATTTCAGGGCTTGTGAAAAGGTAATGGAGTAATCAGATTTCCAGTATTTTTCCCTTTCTAAAGGGCTGTTTATCAGCTTAACAAAAACCCTCATTCAATAACAGCTGAGGAGCAACTCCTGCCAAATCTCAGTTCCAGAAAAAGAGAGAGAGTAAGGTAGACGGAGAAGATGGAGGAGAGAGAGAGATGGGGAAGGGAGTAAAGGAGAGAGAGAGAGACTGAGTCAGTAAGAGAGAGGGGGAGAGAGAGAGAGATGGGGAAGGGAGTAAAGGAGAAAGAGAGAGACTGAGTCAGTAAGAGAGAGGGGGAGAGAGAGAGATGGGGAAGTGGGTAAAGGAGAAAGAGAGAGACTGAGTCAGTAAGAATGAGGGGAGAGAGAGAGAGTGAGTCAAAGTCGCACGTGCGTGTAATGCCAGATGGCAAAACGACGAGCCAATAGCCCATTCTTTTTCCCATGAGTCTGTAAAACGCTTTATGTTGTGAACAAAATGAAAATGGCACCCCGAGTCTCTCAAAATCCACACTCTCAAAACTTCTGTCATTTCCCTCTCTGGCCTTCTCTCTCCTCCACTCCCTCCCCCCCATCTCTCCCTCTCGGGCCCCCACCCCAACCCTATCTCGTCCCACTTCCTGCAAGGAACGCCTCGATGTCGCAACACCACCAGAGCTGAACAGATGAACAGTCTTCTACGCACTTTTACTACAACGTAACAAGAAACAGCCTCAGAAGTGTCCACTGGGCATACCAGCCCCAGCATCTATGAAGTGGTTTAACGGCTATTAGCAATGATTCTCGTCAGTTGGCACGGGAGGGGAGGAAACCCACGACAACAAAGACGTGGTTTGTTCCCCCACCAGGGCCTGTAGTGTCCTACAGCTGGCGTAAACGACCACAAGGCTTTGGCACAGACGCTAGCTAAGTGGCATGACGCCTGGCATCAGAGCACAACTTCAGGATGTCTGCTAGAGGGTCCTCAGTCACTCTTCAGAGGGAAGGGAAAAGGTTGTGATGAGAGAGAGATGATCTCGGCTGACGCACCCACCTGATGATATTTTAGACTGACAGAGTGGATCATAAAACTACTGATCGTCATCACCACCCTCTCCCTATCACAAGCTCACTTACACACACACACACACACACACACACACACACACACACACACACACACACACACTCTCTCTCTCTCACACTCTCTTTCTTTCTCTCACTCGCTCTCTCATTCTCTTTCACTCACACACACACACACACACTAACAATTATTCCCTGGACTCCTCAACCTTTGTGTGAACTAACCACATGCCAAGCACACACACACACCACACACACCCATAACATCTCTCTCTCTCTCTTTCTTCCTCTCTCTCTCTCTCATCGACACTCTACACTCTGTTTTCAGTCACACACCTCCACCCCAGCGGAGGAGTGAAAGATGGAGTGAAAGAAAGGAGGAGAGAATAAGAGAGCCTACTGCACAGTTGGTGCGTCATTCTGTACTATTGTCTAAACAGAGTGAGCCATCCAGCAACCACATTAGAGCAGCAGTGACTGGGGACTTTCATTTGGCAAGGACAAATAAACACTCACTGGTGTCCACAACAAACACCCTCATTTGGATCTTTGGACCGAAACAATTATCTCTATTGTTGACATCTTTTAATGTAACTTCTTCCTGAGGGGAAATTGCACTCCTCACCAGGAAAGCCAACTTTCTGTATAATAGTCAGATTTGTTCATATCTGAAATATGAAACTAGAAATAGTGCCCATTTAATGTTGGACAATAAAACCAGTGGAAAATGTTGCAGGGACTTCCAGTGCATTCATTGTGAGAGACGAAGGCGTAGAGTAAAGCACATTCATGTGTAGCGCAGGTGATCTGGTATCACACTCTCAGGATGAGTAGCCCTGTCTGAGACTTGTAAGCCCAAATGTTGAACCGCAAAAATGTCCTATTGGTTTAATGGTAGATGCTTGGGTCATCTACGCCAGAGGTCCTCAGCTTGAGCCCAGCTGGTGACATACAGAAATGTCTAGATCTGTGATCCCCCTCTGATTAACCTCGTTGAGACCAGGCTTTCCATAACAAGATAACAACAACAATGAAATTGCGAGCCCATTCTCCCATCGCTCCATCCAGTTCAATTCAAGCATGATCAGCTCATCTAAAATTCCCCAGACCTCCAAAGGAACAAAGGGAGAACACAGATTTGGAGGTATGCTCATGCGAGACGACCCTCATGACTAACTCATGAACCTCAACGCTCTCACTCGAACACTATACCATTACATCGACAGTACTGTAGCAGCACACAGCTTGAGGAGAATGAGTAGAGAGAGGGATAGAGACAGAAACACAAAGAGATAAAGAAAGGTTGGATCTATATAAGGAGGAGAGATCAGGTTCAGGAGAATTCTCTCCCCTGACTGGTTAGTGCGGTTTCTCTGTCTCCTCCATGTTGATTCATAATGTATTATCTGACTGAAGCCTCACATGAATCACAGTTAATGATGTTTTTTTTTACATTTTATCCAAAGCGACTTACAACACGTACATTTGTCAAGGAAGTAAATCATCTATACATCAGCCATCATAAGAAAAACAAATCTATGCCAGGACCAGGGGCCATTGGCAGTCACAATGCTAGAAGAAGGAAGAATTACTTTTTTATTTACAGTAGAGAAACTGTACAGGGGGTAGTGGGGATGAAGATGACGGTCTTTAGGAGGGACAGTCAAGATGGGTCTTCAGTCTATAGTGGAAGATAGGTAGTGACTCTGCAGTCCTGACAGCAGTGGGAAGCTCATTCCACCAGCGGGGCGCAAGGACAGTGAAAAGCCATGACCGTATAGCATGACTGCGGTGTCAGGCGGCCAGCCGAGGTGGAAGAGTGGAGTGATCGAGCAGGGGTTTGGAGGCTGACCAAGTAGGGAGGGGCTGTTCCCTTTGCCGGCCGGTAGGCGAGCACCAGGGTCTTGAATCTGATACGAGCTACAAACGGGAGCCAGTGAAGGGTGTGAAGGAGAGGGTGACATGGGAGAATTTGAGGAGATTGAACACCAGACAGGCGGCAGCATTCTGGATGAGCTGCAGAGGTCTGATGGCGGAGGCGGGGAGCCAGGCCAAGAGTGCGTTGCAGTAGTCAAGGCGGGAGCTCACAGGTGTCTGGACCAAGAGTTGTGCTGCTTCTCTCGTGAGGAATGGACGTATCCTTCTGATGTTGTAGAGTTAGAATCTACAGGAGCATGCTGTTGCTGTGATGTTCGCCATACAGGATAAGTGATTGTCAAGGATTGTCAAGGAAGAGAGGAATTGATTATGGTGGAAAGAAATGGAAGAAGGTCTTTGGAAATAGACTGGAGAAAGGGGGAGGGGATAGGATCGAGAGGGTAGGTTGGTTGTCCACTTGAATGTGACCAGTTTTAGAATATCAAGGGAGAGGGGGGGGAAGAGGTGATAAACCAGAGACCGAGTGTAGCGCAGTGGGTTTGGGAGGAGAGGTAGCAATGTTGGCAAGAGGTACAGAGGAAAAAGCTGCTAATGTCATCAACCTTCTTTTCAAAGTAGGTGACAGTCATCTGCAGACAGGGAGAAGGGGGAGGAGGTGGGCTGAGGAGTGAGGAAAATGTGGAGAACAGATTCCTTGGGGCAGAGGATTGAATTTTGGAATGATAGTAAGAAGCTTTAGCAGCTGATGCAGAGGTGGTGTAGGTGAGGAGGAGAGAGAGATAAGGTTTTAGGTCATCAGGGAGGCTGGTTTTACTCCATTTCCTTTCAGCTGCCCAGAGCCCTATTCAAGGTCTGTGGACAGAGAGAGTCGAAGGATGAGGAAAGAGTGGACAGGAGGGTAGAGGTGGTTGCATCAGTGGATAGAAGGAGTGGGAGAAGGATTCAACAGAGGGTAGGGAGGATAAGACAGGAAGAGAGCGGTGAGGGAGAGGGTATGCAGGTTGCGACAAGAGGATATAGTGTGGGTAGTCTGACTGGGAGGGGGTGGATTTGAGGGGAAGGGAGAACAATACAAAATGATGATCAGAAACTGGAAGAGGGATAACAGCAAGGTTGGAGGTATGGGAGGATCTAGTGAAGACAAAGTTGAGCTGATTGCCCACCTTATGAGTCAGAGGAGAGTGGGACAGGGTAACGTCGAAGGAGGAGAGGAGGTCAAGTACTCCAGACGAGTGAAGCTTCTCTGACTGGATGTTGAAGTCACCCAGTAGTGAGAACGGTGTGCCATCCTCAGGGAAGAATCTGAGAAGGACATCCATCTCTTCTAAGAAGTCGCCAAGCTGACCTGGGGGACGATAGATAACAACAGGGAGGTGACAGAAACAGCATGGAATTCAAAGGTGGATATGGACAGGTGTGACAGGGGAAGGACGTTATGTGACCATTTATGTGAGATGAGGAGTCCTGTGCCTCCCCCTCGGTGAGTCTATTGGAATGAGAAAAGGAGTAGGCATCAGAGAGGGCTGCTGGAGTAGCTGTGTTTTCCGATGTAATCCATGTCTCTGTGAGAGCAAGTAAGTGGAGGGACATGAAGCAGGCGTAAGCTGAGACAGCCTCTGCTTTCCGGACCGCTGAATGGCAGTTCCAAAGTCCTCCCACGACAGTGAGGTCGTGGTCAGTTGAGCATGATGGGTAAACTAGATTAGATGGGTTGCGAGGGGGGGTGTCGCATCTGTGTGTCCTCCTGAGGGATGAAATAACAGGAATAGGGAGAAAGCACATTGTGATATTTGCCGGTATAGAGATAGAGGGTTTGTGGGCAATACAAGATGTAGGTAGCACTCAATACACTCAGAGTAGTGAAAAAATAATCAAATAGAATAAAAATACTTAGTAGTTCGGCCTTCCTCTCAGGCCTTCTTCAATGGACTCCACAGATTGACTCCTTCGTCTTCGTGTCAGGAGGCTGTCGCCCTTTGACCGTTAGCATAGAAGTGCAGATTCTGTAATTGCTGATGACTTAGCAGGTTTGCAGCCCCTCCCACCTAACGATCAATCAACAACCAAACAGACTTCACCACTCAGTCCAAATGTATTTAGTTCTAGTCAAAGTTGAGTAAGGACTTAAAATACCTTGCAGAGAAGTTTCAGCCCCTCCCACTGGAGATTGACAGCAATTGGTTTCAAGCAGATTGTTTTCAACAGAAACTAGGTCACAGGGCTTCAGGCAGGATAGCCACAGCAATACTACTAGCAACACGTTGAGTTAAACAAGATTAAATTAACTTACTCAGTCTGGAGATAGGCTTCACCACTCAGTCCAAATGTATTTAGTTCTAGTCAAAGCTGAGTAGGGACTTAAATACCTTGCAGAGAAGTTGCATCTGCTCCCAATGGAGACAGCAATTGGTTTCAAGCAGATTGTTTTCATTCTGGGTCTTCATCTCACGATTCAACGTTTAACATAAATCAAGTGAGGGCCAATATCCACAGGCTCTCAAGATGCTGACTCATACACACATTATGGTGTCTGGAGATTTTCTCAATAGAGGAGATTTTCTCATTTGAGCATCTGGAATCATTGATAATGTGTCATTTTCTGAATGAAACAGTTATGATCATGAATTAATACCTCAGGCCATAGCAAATCGCACACCAATGAAACATATTATTTCTTATGTAAGAAAGTAGATTATAAAAAATGTGATTATAAATATCTTATAACTCACTAGAGAGAGGGGGGGGCGGAGGGGGAGAGAGGGGGGGGGAGAGAGAGAGGGAGGGAGGGGGAGAGAGAAAAAGAGAGAGAGAGAGAGAAAGAGAGAGGTAGATAGAGGCTCCCTGGGGTAGAGGCTTCCTGCCTCGATTGTGTGAAGCCAGTAAAGGTAATGGTCTAGCCAGCAGGGTTATGGTTATTGTGTACTCCAGAGAAAGAGAGAGAGAGAGAGAGAGAAAGAGAAACAGAAGGTGAGGGAGAGATATGAACTCATTGACATAGGTAGGGAGAGCAGCAGCCCAACGCATGAATCAGCATAGCTAATTGGCCATTAGAATGAATTGGTCTTCCAGGAATCTCTGTGCGGCCGTCGGATAACCATGTGGAACGTCAACAACACCAGCGGTGTCGGGAACGGTAAGGGCACGGCCCTCAGCCACCTCAACAACATATGGCCGAACCAAGGCCAAGGCTCCATGAACGGACCTGAAGCTCCTTTGTGTTAATGCTCTGGTGATAAGTGTGGAGCACAGGGGGACAGACAATTCCATTTGATTTAATTCAACATGCGTGGAGATTCGAGATTCACACGTGCAACTCGAATCATCACGATAATCCACATACTGTACATCCAATAATCCATACATGCAACACGGCTACATATAGCACCCTACATCAACACAGAGCATGGTTTAAACGTTCCGATTGCAAGAGGTGTGTGTGTGTGTGTGTGTGTGTGTGTGTGTGTGTGTCTGTCTGTGTGCGTGCGTACTAGGGGGGTGATAGTCCATCTCACTCTAGCAGCTCCCTCTGACATCTCCCACTGGAACCTGTTGATCCCCTTACGAGTCCACAGTGCCAAAGGAGCGATCTGGAGTGGGCTGGAGTCCCTGGAGATGGCTCCTGTTAAACCTCAGCAGTCATGGTGCCTAAGGCCTGGTTCAGAATGTGATAACTACTGCATCCTGTTACGCCTCCACTGCAACCTGTCAGCCATAGAAGCCCCTCTGGGCCAGAGGAAGTGACAGTGTTGTTTATTTGATGACCAGTGTGGACTGGACTGGACTATTGACCTGGACTGGTCTACAGCCTGGGGCTTGACTCTGTTGGGACCAACAATATGTCCCGGAAGACCAGTCCTTTAAGGGGCTAATAAACAATGGATCTTAGTGGTATAATAGTAGCCTGTCAGTGAGTAAGCTTGATAAGACTCAGAACACACTGATAATAATAATACGGCCAGCACAAGAAAAATAAATTATAATCGATGTATATCCGCAGGCACTGAACACTGTGTACCCAATCAGTGAGATGTAACTGCTGAAGGAGATCTGGATGTTTCTGATTGGCTGTCTCATTAGAGCACAGGCAACATGGAGAAGCTCCATTCTGGAACAGACATCAGAGGAAAAGGCAACAGGTGACATAGCAAAAGCTTCATTAAGAGTCTGCATGTCAAGTCCTGGCTGGGCTATAATGAAATGATATCTCTCAGAGAATGAGCAGAGAGAACCAGCGGAGGAGAGGGAATCTGTGGGGGATGTGAGAGAGAGAGAGAGAGAGAGAGAGAGAGAGAGAGAGAGAGAGAGAGAGAGAGACATGATTTTTCTCAAAAATAATAGAGCTCTGAAGTAAATAAATGAATGAATTAGCGGGTTCTATCTAGGATTGTTGAACAAGGTGGCACTGGATTGCCTTTTCAAAACCGACACGTCTTTATTCATGTTAAAGTGTGCTGAAAACACAGCTAAAGCGCAGAATGAACTGAGGAACACAATAACGCTTTCACTTTTTACCAACAATGTCATTGGCGATCAAAGATAGTTACTCTATCATTACTACAATGTACTCTATCATTACTACAATGTACTCTATCATTACTACATTTGCTCTGAATGGTTTACATAGTGGCAGAGCCAAGTCAACGAGGTGACACAGCAGTCTTTGAACCATGCAAGTCTGAATGACACACAGGACATGCTGGCACTAGGCCCTAGCTGTTACTCACCAACTGTCTTCATACAACCAGTCTTCATCCAATCAGAGTCTTCATACAATCAGTCTTCATACAATCAGAGTCTTCATACAATCAGTCTTCATACAATCAGAGTCTTCATACAACCAAAGTCTTCATACAACCAAAGTCTTCATACAAACAGAGACTTCATACAATCAGAGTCTTTGTACAACCAGTCTTCATACAAACAGAGTCTTCATACATCCAGGGTCGTCACTCATCCAGGGTCGTCATGTAGCTTACCCATAGGACAAGTAGAGAGTGCTGACAGGAGTTACAGAGTGAGGATAGTGAGCTGAGAGAGTGAAGGAGATTTAGTCCCAGAGCTGGAGGAGTGTTTGGGGAGTTTTGTTAGGGTCTGACAGGCATGTAGTACAGAAAGTACAAGCGTTTCCTCGTTGGTCACTAGGCAAAGGCACTGCTATTCTGGGAGTTGGGGAGAGTGTCAGGAATACACACCAATCATGTTTACACACACTGACATGCCGGGGGTGGCGGGGGTGGGGGCGGGGGGGCCCGCTGTATAACCCCTACAGTACAAACATTCACCCCCCAGTTCAGTCAAAAGGGTAATGGTGCCAGCTTAGCAACTGGGCACCCTGTCTGGTAGAATACCCTCCCCCTGCCCTACTCTGCCCTGCCTTGGGCCAAGGGGAGGTGCTGGGCTAGGAGCTAGACAGGGAAGGGGGGGTGGGGGGTCGAGAGGGGCTGGTAGGTGGTGCGAGCGAACACCCCTCTGTGGTTTGGAGGGAGTAGCAGAGTCATAAGAGACATCTGGTGCTGGCCCACAGCCCTGCTAAACCCAGATCACCTCTCCAACCCTGGGGGTCTCGGGGCTGTCACTGCAAACATGACCCCCATCAGACACGGAGATGTTGCTTCATTCTCACTTTTTCCTTTTTTTTTACATCATAACATATCTTGGATAAACATAACAGATTGGATCATTTTGGTTTCATAAGCTGTGCAGCACATCAGAGCAGCCGCTTTCTGTCAGGACAAACAACAACAAAGAGCCCGAAAAAGGAATCAGCTGGAAGGGAAGTCAATATTTTCATACCTCCATTACTTTGTTCACACGGAGACAACATGTTTAGGACAACATCATTGCATCCTACTTTTTTTTTTCATAACTAAAACTGTATAATCCCAATACAACCCAAAAGTCCCCTACCAACAGGTCTATAGATACCAACAGCTGGTTTTCCATTTTAGAACTTTGACTTCGACATGATGTGCCATTTCCAATAAATGTCTACCAAAGTTATTATTACCATCATTATTGTTATTTTTTCCACTGCGGCAGCTGTAAAAGACTAATCCTGGGCTATGCTATGTGCCTGAACAGTCAGCAGAGCCAATTTGGGCCGTGTATTTTTAATCTTCCAGGAAGGTAAAGTCCTAGCTACCTACAACGATTCCTTTGACCTGCTGCAGCATTGAGATACAGTATGTCAGCACATGACAGTCGTTTAATTGAACAACTCAAACAAGTACTCAATAAATACTGAGCCATTTTGTTTTATCATATGGCTGATTCATACTTTTATCATGAAATCTTCATCATTCACAAACCAATCTTCCTGCGGGAGTGCCGGTGGTAAAAAATGTGATTGTTAAAAGTTTCATGTTTCCAACTGTGAAGTTTGAATGCTGGGGATGCTGGGGAGAGAGAGAGAGAGGGAGAGAGAGAGAGAGAGAGAGAGAGAGAGAGAGAGAGAGAGAGAGAGAGAGAGAGAGAGAGGGAGGGAGAGACTGGGTGAGAAACTGACAGAGAGAGAGAGAGAGAGAGAGAGAGAGGGAGGGAGAGACTGGGTGAGAAACTGACAGAGAGAGAGAGAGAGAGAGAGAGAGAGAGAGAGAGCTCTCAGGAGTTCGCAACAACACACACCAACACCCTCCCCCATAAACAGACTGTAGGGACTACTAGTAAGTCCCTACTCCCAAGCCACACAAACTGTCGTGGAGATTAAAAGTTTCAAATATGGAGGAGGGCACATTGGCTGCAATGAGCTAAATGATTTTGAAGTCAAAGCACGTAGACATCTAATCATACTGGGAATGCCAGAGAAGTCAGTTTAATGATATAAAGAATAATGAATGGCACAGTAGAACTAGCAGAAGAACTAGCACAGCTCTCAGATGAGACAAAGCAATGAGATCAATTCCACTTCTCAGTCTAATAAGCTATACTTATCCCCTGTGACGTCTGCAGGTAGATGCAGTAAGCCTACGTCACCTCCACTATCGTCCAATCGAAAGCCTGATTATGGCACCAACTAATGTTCTGCAGTAAAATGCGAGGGTTGCTTTGTCATGTTATTCTTTCAATAAGCAAGGATGGTGAAGGTTTTGGGAAATTCTTGCTTTCATAGTTGATGCAACAACCTCAATCGGCTTCCTTGCCACAGCTTTTGATAATCTCCGAAGTGGTTCTGAATTTTAAAGCGGCCCTGGTCCACAGATGCAGACTTTGATCATCGACTGGAGTAAGAAGTCTCTAAGGTCACTGAAGTACATTACGAGAAATCTATGGATCTCTCTCTCTCTCTCTCTCTCTCTCTCTCTCTCTCTTTCTCTTTCTCTCTCTCTCTCTCTCTCTCTCTCTCTCTCTCTCTCTCTCTCTCTCTCTCTCCCACCTCATACATCAACATTCAAAGAGGGTACAATCCAATATACTGATGACAGAGGTTGAATATATATGTGCTCCTCAAATGAATATGTTCTGGTCCTCCTCCAAAGGGTTAGGGTTTATTCATTATTTTCTGAGCCCAGCTGTAAAGTTGTGTTGTTATGTTTCAAAATTGAACCCCAGTTTAAAGAGTTAACATCTCTGTCAGGATCTCACAGATCTCCAGGGGCCACTGAAGTGGTGCAGTTTTGCAATAGCAGTGTATTTCTGTATTAAATGATGTGCTACATCAATAACGTTTTTGTTGATTGACTGACTTGATTGATAGATGTGTTCTTAGACTGTTGTTGCAGGTGAGATTGCTCTAATCAGCTCTGCAGCTGTCAGATCAAAAAGCCATTTCAGTCAGTCCTCTCCTCTGAAAGTTGTTCTCTCCCCAAAACAATGCAACAAGAGAGGACTTGACTAAACAGAGAGTTAGAGCCAACTTTGGGGGGGGGGGGGGTGGGGGTGGGGGTGCATGTGGGAGGGAAGCTCGGGGGGGGGTCGTTCTTTCTAACTTATTTCACCTCATTTGACATCCTCTCAATTGTTTGTTCAAACAAACAAAAAAACTTCCTAACAGTTAACACATTACTTAACTAAAAGAATACAAATGTACAAACAGTATCATTTGTCATCCATAAAGAAAGGTGGTTATGTCCTATCAATGTGCATAATGGTACAATGAATACTTAACATCAATATAACATAGTGCATGGTCTCTTTTGCCGACACTAAAATCATATAAAACATGTGCTCACCGGGGTGTTCAGTGACGTAGCACGCTAAGGCGCATACCATAGGTCCCTGGTTTGATTCCGGCCATTGACATATCCTGCATGTCATCCCTCCTCTCTCTCTCTCTCCCATCCTTCCTGTCAATCTCTACAATCTCTGTCCCAATAAAGCAGAAATGCCCTAAAAAAAACATATTAAAAACATGTGATCACCTCTGTATTCATGTTCTCTCTTAGAGACCAAGCATCTCACATGTGTCATAGACAGATATTCACTCTTTTTTTAGGAGCATTTTCTATGTTCTGTGAGTGTAGGATTTGTAGCGTATTTCACAATAATGCATTCCTGGGTGTTCATTATACAGGAATACATTTCAATGTAGACCCTTGAGCACATTACTGTGTGTTCTACAACAGTTTGATCAGAACAAGCAACGTGATTGGATCCTTTTGTTTTGTTTTTGTGAGGATTTCCATTGAAATGTGATATTTTTCTGGAACATGAACCATTTCAAACCATCAGAAGTGAGAAGTGAGAACAGTAAAGATGAGACCGCACTAACAAACCAACACAGTCAGTAAACAAGGACTCTACCCTTTGATGTTCGTCATATCCAGCAAGGGAAGTGAAATAATAGGGCTTCAAAAACACCTGTTTGCTAGTGCCTACTGATTAGCTTGAGATACATCATCTCTCTCTCCCTCCGAACCGTTCTCTCTCTCTTGCACAAACACGCATAATCTCACTGATACACACGCACGCACGCACGCATGCAAGCACACGCACACGCACACACACACACACACACACACACACACACACACACACAGATACCTGTGGTGACACAGTGAGCCAAGGAAAGATGAGCTCCAGCAGGGGATCCTTATCTCTCTCTGCTCATCCACATCCCAGTGTCTCGGGGGGGGGGGGGGGCCTTCTCTCACTCCCTCCCGGATTTCTTCTCATCAAGAACACAAAGAGAGGGAGGACAGCCAAGAACAGCAGGATGAACAACACCCCTTGGGCCTGTGTGAGGGAGAGGAGATGACCTCCTCTTTTACTTTCTCGCTCTCTCTCTCTCTCACACACACACACACACACACACTCATACAGCTTCCACAAACCAACTCTACAGTACACTACCCACTACCCACACACTCTCCAAGCTGCTCCTTAAGGTGTTCAGTAGGACCACAAAGACCACAGAGACTCACCACACAGGCAATACCCTTGGCCGTAGACTTACTGGACCATGTGGCTGCTTCTCATGAAATCCATAGAACTATACAGTGTGCTAGAGTACAGCAGTGTTTTAATGACGTGCTTGGTCTCCATTGATCACCACTGTAAAGATGTTATAGATCAGTGTCAAGCCTCACCTGTTCATCGTTGTCTCTGCGCCAGTGACCTTTATCACAACTCTCTCTGAGTACCTCCCCACCCCTCCTCCCTGCAATACGCATCCTCACTGGCACAGGGCCCATGTGATTACGCTAGGTTTGTGTGTGTGTGTGTGTGTGTGTGTGCGTGTGTGTGTGTGTGTGTGTGTGCGTGTGTGTGTGTGTGTGCGGTATGAGGTTGCAGGCCACAAATTCAGTTTGACACGCAGATTAGAATCTTGCTTAATGGTCTAGGTTATCGTGACAAACAGGACGGGCATAGGCCAATCATCCATCACCAGAGATTCCCTCGGCCAGATGAATGTGCGTCAGTAGCATAAGACGTGTGTGTGTGTGTGGGGGTGAATGAATCATGGTGGTGTCTCTATGGGACACCATTTTCTTACCACAGCCACATCATTCTACTACGCATTCCGCGACGCCTGAAGTAATGGTGGTCAGACAGACGAGTGTGGACAGACTTGTGCTATCTGTCATTAGACAATGAATGGGACATTGTAACATAAGATGTCATATACCCTAGACCCCAAACGCAAACATTAGGACTCTCACTGCATCCGTTTCTGTCCTGAGTTGACATTATGCTGCATTCAAGTATTCTTCGGAAATTGGACATGGGACATTTCCATCTTGGCAACTCGTGCATCTTTGAGAGCTCAGAGTTTCATAATTAGAGCCATCTCAGAACTACCCAATAGGGAGCTCTATGCTAATTCCTACACTACATCTTGGTGGGAAGCTCTAAGGTTCAGAGGAGCACTTGAATGCACCATTAAGTCTTGGGTCCTGAGCTTGCGTAAGCCGAGTGAGGATGTGCTCTGTACTTGTCTGACACTGCTCTCTAGAGGTCAAAAGGAATAATTACTCCTTTGAAATGTGAATAGATTTCTGTAATCATCAAAGTCATGTCTTGTAAACTCCCTTTGGAGTCCTAAATCATTGGTATTTTAACAGTATTCAACAATATGTTGGAATTAAATCATTCTAAATATAAACAATAAAAACAGACAAAAACAAAAAGTGGGTTGTTTCTCACTCATTTTGTCCTGTTTTCACTATTTATTTGTGCATTGCACTTGATCATATTTACAGCCTGCATGGGTTAACAGAACCCAGGAGAAAACACAGAAAACATAAGTTTACACTTTTAGTAATACTTTTACAGCAGACAAGCAAACACATACGGTAGTTGTATCCAAATCTTAGCACTTTCTCACGTACGACAGTTTCAACAACACACATTCAATATATAGAGAGAGAGGTTAGCGTTTAGCATTGCCTTAAGATTGCAAGATAGACACGAGATTTCAGTCAGGGAGAGGGAGCGTATAGGGGGCTCTCACCCAGGTCCTCAGTGTACAGACAGACAGACATACAAACATACATACTACAGTACATAGCCCCTGCCACTAGTGGGAGACACCACAGAGAGCAGAAGATAGTGTCCACAGAGTCTTTAGTCCTGCACTGGTCAGTGCGATGCACACATTATTAGTCCATAGCTCAGGTGAGCCCGTTTCAGAAAGGAATCCAGGAAAGGTTCTTTATTCTATTGAGGAAAACAGGAGTGTTGAAAACACAATCAATCAATCAATCAATCAATCAATCAACCAATCAATCAATCAGTCAGTCAGATCAAATGGAATGGGTGTAAATCAGTCTCTCGTCCTTGAGCTGAATCTTCCAAATAGACAGATAAATTGAACAGAGATAGTTCTGATGAAACCGTGATATGCAGTTTATGAGCATAAGCATGTCCAAAGAGAGCCTTATTGTACATGTATTGATAAAAGACCTTCAATGTCCTGATACACACAGGGGTGCAGACAGCACAATGTTACAGTCGCATGATAGTGTTGTTGTTCTCAAGCTTGAAAGTTATGTAGGGTGTCAGTCAAGTATCATGATCAATGATGTGCAGCAACCATGTGCAATAAGATAGAATCCATGTTCAATCCTCTTAAAGCAGATGAACTTGTTGTTTTATCGAAAACCGTTGGTACATTGAGCCTCACATCAGAAACATTACCCATCTGGTGATAATATCAATGACATAATTATGCCTTTTGATAAAACAGTATTTTTCATTTTAGCATAGTACAGTATAAGTCAAGCAATGGATAGTAAATGTTGATAAATGGACATGAGGTCATCAAAAATGTTATTAAATGTTATTAAAACAAATTTGTTGATAAGCATGATAGAGGAAAAGCAGTCGACATACTGGAGCATGATATGGGACAATTTCACCTTCATTTACCTATGATATAAATTACATTATCATATTATACTCAGAGCCGTCTCAGGTAAAGAGTACCTTTAAGGGGGCTGGGATTGGTGTTGGGATTGGGATTGACCCATTTATGGACTTTAAAATTAATGATATACAGCAATTCTTGAAGAATATAACTTCTAAATGCCTTATGTGCTTAGTAAAACTGTCTCACCCCACCAGAATGCAAAATATAAGCTTATTTTACTCCATTTTTGTAAATAATGCAATTGTAAACAAACACTGTATAGCTTCACAATATCGTTAAAACAATCATTTTCATCTGGATGGTCAGTCCTTGCATCAATAGCTCCATCTATGAATTTGAGAGTAGTTACATTTCTACAGCCACCACCCTTCAGCTGTTTACCAAAAAAGCTGGCAGGGAGAACACTTTGTTATTGTACAAATCCCAATAGGCTGAAAATGAGTGGACGGGGAAGCCAATGTAACATGCTGTGTACTCTTACTGCAGCTCGTTATGGGTGGGAGCCTAACTCGTGATCCGAGGGTGGAACTTGCGTAAATCTTGCATTCATGTCAATGGGAAACACACGCGATGATTCGACTTCCACACACACAGATCTGGAGTTAGGATTCCACCCCATAACTATATCAACTATAGAGCTAACACTGGAATGCGGTTACAAACAACAACCTTCACACCTACTGAACACCTAACTGTCTGTCAAGTGGGCTTTTATCTGAGAGTAAACATAGGCTGTGATGGGTGACATGCTACTGTGTGTGTGAGTGTGTGTGTGTGTGTGTGTGTGTGTGTGTGTGTGTGTGTGTGTGTGTGTGTGCGTGTTGGGGGAGTAGAAGAAAAGTTGTCATGTCATGTACTTGTATATAATCAGTGTACTGTTCATGTGTTTGGCCGATTGGAGATATGAAATATCACTAACACGCGTCGCTGTACCCATGCCCAGTCTCATGGTATGTCTTTGAAATGGAAGCACAGAATTCAATCAGGTCCTCCAGAACATGGATAACAGGGTGTCATCCAGATCAGTGCTTTATCATGCCCAAAACAGTGGTCCACTGTATCACCTGACAAATGTTTTGTTTTCAAGATTTACCATGGACCTCATTGGAGAGGTCATTCATATTCAACACTAAACTCTTCACTCCAGAAACCTAAAGCCACACAAATGACCTTAGAAGTGCCTTAGAAACACCGTATATCAATGCTAATGTATGAAAACTGTTGTTGAATGACTGTGAGTGGAGCTCACACTGAGTCCTATCAAGTCTTTTCATCACCTGTTTCACCACAGGCTAACCTAGTCTGTCACCTGTATGTATCAGGTGACTCTGCTGTGATGGGTTCAGGGGTAAGGGACACTGAACATGAAAGACAGGCCTAACAGTTGTTGCGGGACAGTGTTGCACCGAGAGAGATACATAGGTGGATAGGTACAGTAAGGTGCTGCCCTGGTACAGGTACAGGTGGTCTGGAGCTCACACAATCACACGGTTCATCTGGTACTGGAGTGTGTATGGAGCAGGATCCACAGGACAGTGAGACAAGAGGGGGGGGGGGGGGTTACAACACAGATCTGGGGTGTGGTCTGTGCGTGGGGAGGAGAGGGTGCTTATTGATCTTACTGGTCGAGGGGAGAGGGGTGTGTGTGCATGTATGGGTGGGGGTGGGGGGGGGGGGGGTATGGGGTGAAGTCGGGTCGGCAGAAACTCTCTTTTTCGCTCCCTCGGCTCAGTAGAGTGCTTTTTGTCCTTGGCTATCAAATTCTGACCAGGCGTCATTCAGTTCCATAAAAATCATCTTGGCGTATTGTTCATAGGGCTGTCCTGTCGCCTGGAGGGGGGTGGAGGGAGGAGGGGGGAGGACATCAATCATTATAATAGCTTTCTACACAGGAGACACCTTCTCAATCCCTTCACATTTCCTTCACTGAACATTGACTAAAACGTTTACTGAACATTTACTGAACAGTTACTAAAACGTTTACTGAACATTTACTGAAGAAGCTCAGTTCAGCTGTGTGTGAGATACAGATACAGTAGGAACATACCATGACAAATGAGACGATGGCCAGTTAGCCTGTAAGTCAGAGTGTCTGTCTAATAGTCAAAGTTCTGGTAGTTTTGTTGCCTCTCTCTGTCTCACCTTGTCTGGGTGGACAACCAGCACGGCTTTGCGGTAGACCTTCTTAACCTGTTCTGGTGTGACGAGGTCCGCCATGCCCACGGGCTTCCAGCGCGTCTCTCCCTCCCACAGCACCGTGTGCATGGTGGACAGCAGGGCCCGGATGTTCCTCTCCTTCCCCTCGATCCAGTCCAGAATCTGGGGGAGAGGAGGGGAGAGAGACGGGGGGTCAGTTACTCAACTTTAGGGCCTTTTTTTACCTACTACTTCATCACATCATAGGATGGATGACTTCATAGGAGGTCGTTTCTTGAGGATTTTTTCTTTGACAACAGAATGTTAGAAAATCGATGTTTTCACATATGTAGACACTGGTGCTGGAGATTATGAATATGAGGAAAAAATGCAGTCAAGTCCCTTGGGTGTGAGGGAACTCAACAGAGTTCTAGGGCTGCGTCCCATTCCAGAAAGTTGCTTCCTCCAATCTGCCCTTGCTCACTCCCCTTCACAAATCCGATAGAACACAGTAGCTGGATAGGTGGAAGCAACATTGTTCTCACTGGACAGCTAACACCTATCCAGTCCTGTCAGATCTGTGAAGCGTGGAGCGGAACACAGCCAAGCGTTGCACTTTTGACTTCCCAATACCTTCGCCACTTCTGAATATAATCATAACCACTGTAAACCCGTTGTCTTACAACAAGGGTCGCCATTGTAGCAGGACCCTGAACGACAGGGTAGTCAGTTGTGGACGTGGTAGCGCGATCTGTCCTAAGACTATGCTGTTCACCTTGAGCTTCTCAGGGTCCATCTCTTTCGCCATCTCCTCCTTCCTCATCTCTGCTATTGTCCGAGGGCCCTTCTTCTCCTTGGCTCCCGCGAAGCCTTGGCCAGACAGCAGGTCATCAAAGTTAGCGTTGGTAGCCTTGGGCTTAGTACCTGAAAAGGGGGGGGGGGATACAGTACCACATGCTTGACTCATCTTCATTTATTACATGTGTTATAAAACATATCATGCTTTTATTATTTATCCTGACAGCGAGTATAGTACCCCCCCCCCCCCCCCCCCCCCCCCTCCCTCGTTCCCTCCCAACTCACCCATGTTGGGCTGCGGTTTCCCCGCTGCGTTGGGGGACCCCCCTGCTCCTCCTCCCCCTCCCCCCATGGCGGAGAAGCTGATGTTGTAGTTGGGTCTGTGTGAGGGGGAGGTGTGAGGCATGGAGTGGCTGGGGCTGGGTTTAGGCTGGGGGGTACCCCCCTGGGGCTGCCACCCTGCCCCCCCCCCACCACCGCCGCCACCCCCTCCACCCCCACCTCCAGGCTGCCAGGAGGGGAAGCCGGTGTTGGGCTGCTGCCAGCCCCCGGCGTGCTGGGGTGACGGAGGAGGCCGCGATGGGGAGCCCATGGGGGGGAAGGCCCCCCCTGTACCTGTGGGGGTGGTGGGCTTACTGGAGAACCCAGAGCCTCCTATGGAGAGATGTGTG
This sequence comes from Argentina silus, assembly GCF_951799395.1. NCBI lineage: Eukaryota > Metazoa > Chordata > Actinopteri > Argentiniformes > Argentinidae > Argentina > Argentina silus. The sequence goes on along the minus strand of NC_139660.1, from coordinate 18,841,730 downwards.
AGAGAGAGAGAGAGAGAGAGAGAGAGAGAGAGAGAGAGAGAGAGAGAGAGAGAGAAAGAGAGATCAGGAACGTTTACAGGAAGTAAACACACACACTCTACAGTAATCTAACACACACACACAGTAATCTACATACAACACATGCACCTATTTCTCCCTGTACTGGACTGACATGTTCTGTTCATGTTATCTAAAAACAGTACATCCTTTTGTCCAGAAGGTAAAGTTGGACTGACCTCCCAGACTGCCCCCTAGGTTGCCAATGTCAGCGAAGGGGTCCAGGGTGTTGGGCTTGGCCTGGTGGGTGGGGGTGCTGTTGACTGACCCAGTAGGACTGGTAGCAGCAGATTTACTGCCCATCCCAAAGCCTCCTCCTAACACACAACACAGAACAACACGGTCAATGTGACACAGCACATTAGTCCAATGACACAGCACAACAGTCCAATGACACAGCACAACAGTCCAATGACACAGCACAACAGTCCAATGACACAGCACAATATTCACGATCCTGTATTAGCGTCACATGTAAAGTGTATCCTTCACGATGGCAGTAAGTGTGAGTTTCATGGCTACCAGTAGAGGGCGCTGTTTAGTACAGAAGAGCCTTCTGGTGTCATACATGAGCAGGGCTGACTACTGTACTGTGTTTGTGTGTGTGTGTGTGTGTGTGTGTGTGTGTGTGTGTGTACCAGGAGCCGCTGGTTTGTTCCAGTCCCATCCTCCCATGGCGTTCTGCTGCTGGATGTTGACAGTGGGGGTGGTGGGCGGGACTGGGGAACTCCGGCCTATCAGAGCACAGAAAAGTCAGAGAGACAGACAGATGGACGTCACACGCTCCGGGAAGAGAGACACAGAGAGATGTGAAGTCATGCAACGTTAACCATACCACGACCACACAAGAACCAAACCACAACCACAAGGTACCATAGCCAAAACATGATTGCATTATCACCATAGCACACCATAACCGTACTAGGACCATGACCATAACAGCTGTCACCCAGATCTCCCTGTCAACTCGCCACTGGAATTCACATTGACCACACACACACACACACACACACACACACACACACACACACACACCCACACCCACACCCACACCCACACCCACACCCACACCCAGACACAGACAGACAGTAGCCTATGTTCCAGTCACACATGCGTCTACCAGGGGAGGCTGGTGGAGGTAGAAATCGGAGGACGGGCTCATTGTAATGTTTGGAATGGAATGAGGAACGGTATTGTTGGAGCCCAAAAAAAAAGGAGAACAGGTTAGTCATTATTTGGTTAGTCAAATATTGAGGCTTTTATTAAACAGAATCGATTCCGGAGTCAAACCTTTCTTGGATGATCTCTAACTATTTCAGAGCAGAACACACAGCTTTATGGACTTTGTCCTGGGGGCAGACCAGCAGCTGTTTTGGGTGACAGGCAATGAATTTACAACAGGGTAAGTGTATGTTTAGACCAAACAAGACCATGTTTTGGAGGCCAATTGAGGACTGATTCCGAGAAATGTTTCTAGGAGACCCAGTCACAACAACACGTGTGTTTCACACCATTCCTCATTCCGTTCTATGCATTACAATGAGCCCCGTCCTCCGATTTCTACCTCCGCCGGCCTCCCCTGGCGTCTACCCAACCCAACAACAACTAACGGCGTGATTCAAGCAGCCCAGTGTCACTGCTAGGAGAGTGGTGTCAGTGCAGGTGCAGACGCAGGCCCAGGTGCATGCCTTACCCATGCCTGCAGCAGGCTGCATGGTGGGGGATGGAGAGCGAGCCGCATGCAGGAAGGGGTCAGGCGGCCCCACATTACCTGGACCCAGGAAGGAGCCCATCAGCTCCTGGGGCTTGGGCATCGGACCCGCCCCGAACGGGTTGAACGCTGGCCCGAGACAAACAAACAAACAAACAAACCTTAACACATGACCTCATTCTGTATTCCATCAGTCTACATCACTCTGTTGTCCATATCTATGATATAAGATGGGACGTACCATTCTCGGCAGGACGCGGGGAGGGGCAGGGGGAGGGCGAGGGCGCTGTTTTCCGGGGCGTGGACTGGGCAGAGGCAGGCCCACTCCCGGGCTGGGGGGCGGCCCCAAACAGGTCGCCTAGCAGGTCGGTGGTAGCTGCCGCAGGGGGGGGCTGGGCAGACAGGGCGGGGGGGTTGACGTCTGCCCCGTCCAGCCCCAGGAGGTCCACCTCCTCTGGGGGTGCGGGGGGGGCCGGGGCCTGGTGGGGCTGGGGCCTGGCGGGGACCCTGGGTCTCTCTCCGCTGGCGTTGCTCTGCTGGCTGGACAGGGACAGCATCTCGTCGTCCGACGGCTCACTCTCCTCGCCGTGGGGACGCCCGTCTGGACCCGCGCCGGGCCGACCCGGCTCTACAGGAGAAGAGAGAGTTGAAGAGAGAGAGAGAGAGAGATAATGAGAGAGATTGAGGGTGGGAAAGGGAGAGGGAGAGGGAGAGGGAGAGAGAGAGAGGGAGGGAGAGGATTGGAAAGGTATCCCCAAAGGAAAGGTATCCCCAAAGGTATTCTACAGTACAGTGCTAGCCACAGATGTATGACCAACCTAATCTAACACACAGTCGGACCCAGGGGAGGCTGCCTCTAACAGGGGGCTGCAGCTGGATCAACTACGGGTGACTAGGATCTCTGTGGAGTGCTCAACTCTAGCTCTTACCCTCCAGGTCCAGCCCCTCCATCTCATCTTGTAGGGAGAAATGAGACACGGTTAGGATGAGACATGCTTCGGATGAGACCACGGTTAGGATGAGACCACGGTTAGGATGAGACATGGTTAGGATGAGACATGGTTAGGATGAGACCATGTAAGACCATGTGTGTGTGTGTGTGTATGTGCACATGTACTTGCATGTGTGTGCGTGCACATGTGTGTGTGTGTGTGTGTGTGTGTGTCTGTGCATGTGCTTGCATGTGTGTGTGTGTGTGCGCACATGTACGTGCGCGCATGTGTGTGTGTGTGCGTGTGTGCATCTGTGCATACATGTGGGTGTGAGTGTGTTTCCCCCAGCCATCCCTACCTGCGATGGCGAGGGCGTCCTGGTGCTCCTGGTGGCAGGAGAAGAGCACGTTGGGGATCAGGTCTTTACAGGGGAACTGTTCCCAGGGAGGGGTCAGGTCCTTCTGCTTGTCTACGCTCTCCACCTCCATGTCTACCATCACATGGAACAGCTGAGGGTACTTCTCTGGAGAGTCACACGCATCCAACTCTGGCCTGGGGGGGGGGGGACAGAGAGAGAGAGAGAGAGAGAGAGAGAGAGAGAGAGAGAGAGAGAGAGAGAGAGAGAGAGAGAGAGAGAGAGAGAGAGAGAGAGATCTGTAAATGACTCTATGTAAACTATTTTAGGGCCCTGAAGGGACTCGATGTCACCAATAGGAGCTTCCATGTCACTTCAATAAGGACTCTATGTAACTTCATAGTGCATCTGTACCCTGTAAGGATTCTTTGTAAGATTTACTTAATCTTAGCATATTAAATTACATCAGAGAAAATCCCCCTCAACAGGAAAACAAACATTTGTCATTACATTGTAGCAGACAGATGACAAGTGAATTATTGGTATTTTTTTCATCTCCCATTGAGAGACCAGGCATAATAGCTCTCTGGCTGCATTTGGAGTTTGGATAGAGCTAGAGGTCTGTTTTTCTTTAAGTAATATATCAGAGATACAGCTACGATGACATACGCTGAGAAGAAACGTGTAGTATTTAGGGTTGAGAAGTTACAGGCAGGTCTAGTATGCTTCCGCTCATGTCCATTAGAATTACCAGTTCTATTGAATTTTCCAATTTCTAAAGGAAATGATGAAATTACACTCCTCAAATCTACACTATCCTCTATTGTAAAAAGTAAATGAGACGCATATTCATCCAGAGGTCAGAGGTTTGCTATTCTTCCTTTCAAAGTCACTGGGGGGAAAGGAGAACAATTGTGGGTGTGTATATCATGAACAGAATAAGCAACAACCAAGCTTTTACAATCAGACAACCGTAAGGGAGGCCCACATCAAACCGCTGGAGCTTAGCAGCCAAGTTTAAGTGTGCGTTTTTTCATCTCCCATTAAGAGATCCTGCATAATAGCTCTCTGACTGGATTGGGAGTTTGGATAGAGTTAGAGGTCTGTTTTTTTAAAGAATAAATCAGAGATACAGCTATTCTTCCAGGTTTGCTGTTCTTCCCTTCAAAGTCAGTGAGGAGAAAAAGGAGGAACAATTGTGGGCATAAACTATACAACTGAGTAATTCCTACATGACAACAAAGCAGAAGAGAGAGAGGAAAGCTAGAGAGAGAGGACACAGAGAAGGCTTTTCATGACTTGCTTCAAAGGAGACGGTTCCAGTTCAGAATGTCCTGTACAGACGGACCAGGAGAGAGGTGCTCACTTTGTAAACTTTAAAACGGTGGTTCCCGGCGCGATGAACCCTGTGTGGAACTGGATCTGCAGGATCTGTGTGTTGGTCACCTGCAAACACCAACCAGGAAGCAGATTACAGATGACATGGATGAGATTACAGTTGGATTCTTCAGTGGATGATTTTCGTGTAATAGTTCAGTGAAGAACTATAATGAACTGAAACAGATGATTCTGTTGAATAGGGGGGCGGTTACATTTTACAGGAAGTGCCAATACAGCAATTCTAAGCACATACAAATGGCTCAGAGCACACTATAATCTACACTGTAATCTAATCTAATCTCAACGCATTAGTGCAGTGTTCATGTTCATTCGGAGCATGCAAAATCTGTCAGATTAGGTGATAATCCTGAAAATCCTCTATGCGTCAATGTGTCTGAATACATGTTCATCCATACACACATGGCAAACAGTATCTTCCATATAATCTGTCTCTAGTGTCAGTGCTGTGTTAGCATGCTAGGCTAGCCCCTACATTGGCCTGTGGCAAGTGGCAGTGCATCAGTGCTGTGTTAGCATGCTAGGTTAGCCCCTACCTTGGCCTGTGGTTAGTATCAGTGCATCAGTGCTGTTAGCATGCTAGGCTAGCCCCTACCTTGGCTTGTGGTAAGTGTCAGTGCATCAGTGCCGTGTTAGCATGCTAGGCTAGCCCCTACCTTGGCCTGCAGCCGTCCCCCGATGGTGGAGCGCATGTGATAGACAGAGATTACCACATCACCTTGTACACTCGCACCCAGTGGGAAGACCACCTTCGCCTCTCCAACCCTGTGTTCTCTGAGAGGGGGATGGGGGAGGGAGAGAGGAAGAGAGAGAGAGAGAGAGGAAGAAAGAGAGGGCAGTGGGGTAGAGAGAACAACGTATTCAAATCAGGTACAGGTAGTTACTGCTACTTTAGTCATTGTGTGTGTGTGTGTGTGTGTGTGTGTGTGTGTGTGTGTGTGTGTGTGTGTACAGTACCCACCTCATCCTCTCGTAGTCCTGTGCGGTGGAGAAGATCTTGGTCTCTCCTATGAGGATGTCACAGAAGGGTCTGCAACCGCTGCGCTGTTTATTGAAGCAGGGGACCGGACTCATGGTGACCGCCTTGATCACCAGGGGCTTGGAGTGGGGCAGGGTGGGCTTCTCTGACACCATGCTGCACACGTAGCCTATGTACCTGCAGAGGAGGGGAGAGAGTCAATCCACAAACACTCTGGTGATGAGGTAGCCCTCCCTGCCTGAGACTTCTAAGCCCAGATGTAGCCCTGGTACCATGAGGATGTCCTCTTGGTATAACGGTTTACATCTGTGGCTTCCATGTGAGAGGTCCTCGGTTTGAAACCCCCATGAAGTCCTAAAATCATGTTCTCTCTGCGTCTGGACGCTTGCAGAATTTATTCTTTCTTAGATTTGAAGACACAGAGAACAAAACAACATCCTGCAACAAGGCCTCATTCTTTCCATGTCTTCATAAGCCAGCTCTCTCTCTCTCTCTCTCTCTCTCTCTCTCTCTCTCTCTCTCTCTTCTCCTTCTCTGTCTCTCTCTCTCTCTCTCTCTCCCCCCTCTCTCTCTCTCTCTCTCTGCAGATGAAGGAATCATTGTTCTATAAAGAAACAGCTCTGTGACCACACAATTGGCTGCCTATGAGGTCGAGGGGGCAGGCCACGCTGATTGATTGGCTGGTGCATATGTCTGGCACCTCTTTAGCATCCCCGCTAATCGCTAACGGCCAGGAATTATGGCTAATACGATAAAACCACCGCCATGTACAACAAGTCAGCCATCGGAAAATAAAATAAGTCATAAAGACTCCTAATGGTTTTCGGGGAAGGGGGTGGAGATGGAGTGGGACACACACACACACGCCCCCCCCCCCCCCCCCCACACACACACACACACACACACACACCCCCCATGGTGACCTACCTCCTGTGCGAGGGCCAGAGTCCAGACCCGGGTCTCTTGGCGCTGAGCAGCTGCATGGAGGGCACTGGGCTGCTGAAGAGGTGGCAGAAACAGAACATGGCACAGACCAGCACCCCCGAGGCAGCACGGCCGTCCTGAAGACCCACCACAGAGGAGAGAACACAGGACAACGTGAGTCTATAGGAGAACATCAGTGTACAGTAATACATCGTACAACATGAGTCTATCGTGAAACATAGTAGAACATGAGTCTCGAGGAGAACATGAGTCTATAGGGGAACATATGGTTCAATGAACACACACACACACACACCCACACACACAGAACATTAGTCTAACATGTCAGAATAGGCCGCACTGCAGGACCAAGAGGTCTTTCATAGAACACCACATATGGCAAGATACAGTATGGTTCCTCCTGCAGTCAACTGTTGATGCTTTCGTTTTTATCTCGACTAAAAAATACAATCCTGCGTTCTCTATGTGCCTGGTCCGAATCTCTGCCTTCCATAACCTCACCAGGGGAGGTTTGACACCATTTCTCATTTCATTCCATGCATTACAATGAGCCCGTCCTCCGATTTCTGCCTCCACCAGCCTCCCCTGGTGAGGTTATGGAAGGCAGCCTCCACTGAACCTCGCATAACCTGTCACTCCCCCGTTCAGCACTTTGGTGCCTGCCTGACTCGACTATAGATTGTTGGTGTAGGTTGTTGTTGTTGTTGTTGTTGTTGTTATTGTTGCTGTTGTCTTTATATCTTGTCTGTTCTTTTTATTATCTGCTTCTGTACAATAAATGTCCTTCTTAATGACATAAAACAATTGTTTTAATATGAATGTGAACCTCCATATCTGTCTGTTTGGATACCCAGGGACTACAGTGTCAGACAGTGTCGACTGCTGTCTGCTGACATGCAAGGGTGTGAGAGCATAGCAGGGTGCATCTAAATATAATTCCCAACTCCCGGGCGTATTATTTATTTTTTTACCATAAATATATCCAAAGTTATAAATATATCCTTTCTGAGGCAACGTGAGGATAACACCAGCCTACTGTTTCTAGGGGAAGCAGCATTCTTGCCTGAGTACACAAAACCAGGAAGAAACTTTAGGAACTCTCATAAAGAGTGATTGTTCTACATAAATGCCTGCTCAACCCACAGTGAGACCACATAGACAGTTGGGAAGCAGTATATGAGTACTTGTGTTATATGACATGTATTGAATGAGTATATTTGACCTCTGTAAACTTTGAGCTCTGTATACTTTGACCACAAAAACTCTCTCTCTCTCTCTTTCTTTCTCTCTCTCTCTTTCTCTTGGGTGTCCTTGGACCACACCACAGACCTATTCATCTCCCCCTCTCTCTGTCTCTCTGTCTCTCTCTCTCGCGCGCTTTCTCTTTTTTTTTGTCTCTCCATGTCTCTCTCTCTCTCTCGCTCTCTGCAGATGACTAAACGTCAAGGTTGTTATTCTATTGTATTATTCTTCATTGTTTGCTTCTATATAATAGTCTTTTCTTTCTTGAATACAGAGAGCATGTGTCTTTCCTAAACAGTTGCCATGCCAGAGGAATCACTGAGCGGAAACTAAGCCACAGCAGAAATCAGCAGAGGAGCCTAAGTACTGCAAGCTGTGTTTCACTTGGAATCAAGGCAGTCCCGCAAACCAGGGAGGTATGGCCACAATGAGAGGGAGAGGAAGGGGGAGGGGATGGAGGGAGGAAGGGAGGAGAGAAAGGAAAAGTATGTCAACAAGAGAGGGGGAAAGCAAAGGGAGGGGAAGAGAAGAGAGGAGAGAAAAATGTGTTTGTGTGTGTGTGTGTGTGTGTGTGTGTGTGTGTGTGTGTGTGTGTGTGTGTGTGTGTGTGTGTGTGTGTGAGAGTGATAGGACTAGGGGTCTCCTCTTACCGAGCAGGTGATGACGCACACGTTCTTGGGGTTCTGTTTGAGCCAGTTGTGCATGTTCTTACACACAGCAAACAGGTTGTGGAGGCTAGGAGCCTGGCGGGAGGGCCAGTTACACTCAGACACCTGGTGAGAGAGAGGGAGGGAGGGAGGGAGGGAGGGAGGGAGGGAGGGAGGGAGAGAGGGAGAGAGAGACAGACAGACAGTGAGAGAGAAAGAGAGAGGGAGAGAGAGAGAGAGAGACAGACAGACAGAGTGAGAGAGAAAGAGACAGACAGACAGAGTGAGAGAGAAAGAGAGAGAGAGAGAGAGAGAGAGAGAGAGAGAGAGAGAGAGAGAGAGACAGAGAGAGACAGAGAGAGAGAGGGAGAGAGGGGAGAGTTTAGTAACGCCCTGTGCAATTGCACCAAATGCACCAAAACACGAGTTACCAAGATGAGTCATGTAAATACCAGACAGGGAGCCATGTCGACTCCACAGTTTCCTTTTTATACACCGTAATGTCAGCATGTGGAAAACAAACTGTGAACTGCTAAAGGCCCACTTGTGCCTGCATCAGACATGCACTATGCAGCATTTTCAGCCGTATCATACCAGCCTATGAGCCGCGTCGTGACGTTAGAAGAGAGTTTATGATGAGTCACTTAATGACCAGGAGAGAGAGGGGAGGGCTCGTTAGCCATAATGGAGAGGGCCGAGGGTGGGTGGATAATTGTGGGTGCCATGGTGACCCATAAACCAAATTAAACTATCCAGCCAGATTGGGACCTCATATAGTCATTTAACAATATATATATATATATAACAGGCATAACAGGTTTATATTTAACAGCCTAGAAATTCTTGAAGAGAACGTCATCAGCCATCAGTCAAGGAGCTAAAGCTGGGCTGAAAATGGGTCTTCCAACAAGACAACGACTCAAACCATTCAAGCAAATCTACCAAAGACTGTGTTTTGGATTGGCCAAATCAAAGTTCTGACCTAAATCCAATCAAGATGCTGTAGCAGGACCTGAAGCGGGCAGTTCATGCCAGACTGAGTTCTGTAAGGAGGAGTGGGCAAAAACTGATTAGTGGCTATACAAGACGATTACTCCAAGTTATCGCTGCTAATGGAGTTTTTGTTAAATAAACCACTTTCATTAAATAAACAATGTTTCTGTCCTTTATTTGGAATGGCTTTATTACAAATTGGGGTTTAGATAAAGATTTTATGTTTATTTTAATATTTTATACAAAAATAATAACCATCCCTGTAGGGTTCACAAACTTTCAAGTAGCACTGTATATCACGTTAATAGGGAACCTGTTCTGGTCTAGTCACAGATGGTTCATTCACTTCTCTTTTATGGCTTAATTCATGGCTTACTGGTCCTGTTTATTCTTTCATTAGAATGCACAATATTCCTTCCATATGTCCCCGAAGGAAAACCTTTTATGGTTCTACGTAGAACCCTACTGGTCCGCTAAGAACCCTTTTGGAACTCAAGGGGAGTGTGATGTAATATCACAGTGTTAGGACAAACTTGTTGTCTGTGTCAAATCGATACAACATCTAGAGAGAGATTGGATCATCTGTAAGCCTTGGTACAATACACAATACACACTTACGTACAATACATTAGAAAAGACAGCGCTACCTATTACCATACCAACTGTTGTTCAGCTGTCAGCTTGTGAGAGAACCCTTTGAAGAACCCTTTTTGGTTGCATTCCCAAAAGGGTTCTTCGTGGAACCCAACCGGGTTCTTTCAAAGAGTTTTTCTCTCACAAGGGGACGGCCGCAGAACGCTTTCAGAACCCCTTTGTTCTAAGAAGGTGTAGGCCGCTCTCACCCGGTTGGAGAACTTGGCTCCACGGTAGTTGCGTTGTGATAGGTTGAACACGGTGTAGTGGTCGGCGTGCCGAGAGTCCAGGAAGGAGCGGATGTCCTCCACGTGGTTCTGGTAGCCAATCTGCACCGCCTCCGCAGGATATGACATCACTGACCGGGAAAAAACAAAAGGGAGACATACGGGCGATCACCCAATCACCATCGTGATGACGAGACTGGTGAGGGTCTGTTTGAAAACCCAGTTCTGTTCTGTCCCAATGGTGCAGCATGGGGACCCATATGGTGAGGGAATGGACAGGGATGAATATTACTAATGGAAAAATGGAAATGATAGCTGTAAGTAAAGTAAAAATAGCTCTAATTTAGTAAAACTGGGTTGAGGATATTGGGTTGACTGCCAGTGTGGTGATAACAGGGTTGATATTGTAGTTGTGTGTTTGTGTGTGTGTGTGTGTGTGTGTGTGTGTGTGTGTGTGTGTGTGTGTGTGTGTGTGTGCGCAGTGGCATGGTGAGTGTTGTGAAGAATATGAGTGTTCATTTGGGAAGGTCAAAGGTCACAATCACACTATGCATGATGGGAGAGAGAGACCCTCAGGTAACGCTTGACTGTGACTTTGCATCTGGAGGACAAACTGCTGCTATACTCAGCCACACAATGAATGTGTGTGTGTGTGTGTGTGTGTGTGTGTGTGTGTGTGTCTGTGTGTGTGTGTGCGTGTGTGCGTGGGTGTGTGTTTACATACATATACCCTGCTGAGAAAAGAAAGAGGAAGTCACAGTGCGTTACATCATTTAGGACCATGCAGGGAGACACCATAATCCTCAATGCCTCCTGCAGAGCTGTGTGTGGTGCAGACACACACAGACACACACACACACACACACCCCACACACACACACACACACACACACACCCCACACACACACACACACCACACACACACACTCTGGGAGAAGCATGTGGCTGGGTGAAGGGGAAACCAGTGAGGCCCAAAGACACACTCACTCACTAAACGACAAAAAAACAACAGCTAAGAGAAGGACTGATAAGAGAAAAGCCATTACCAGAGAAAGGGAGAACAAGACCCCTCTACTCTAATGAACAGAGTGTTGCGAGACCCCCATTGAGCACTGACACAGCGTGCAGCGATGCAGTAAATTAACACTGCTGATGGAAATCTCACACACACACACACAAACACACACAAACACATGCACGCACGCACACACACGCACGCACACACTCACACACACGCAGCACACACACACACACACACACACTCTCACACACACACGCACAAGCACGCACACACACGCACACACACACACACACACACACACACACACACACACACACACACACACACACACACACACACACACACACACACACACAAACACATGCACGCACGCACACACACGCACGCACACACTCACACACACGCAGCACACACACACACACACACACACTCTCACACACACACGCACAAGCACGCACACACACGCACACACACACACACACACACACACACACACACACACACACACACACACACACACACACACACACACACACACACACACACACACACACACACACACACACACAGTAAGGTATGGCGCAATGCTATATCTGTACTTACCTATGATCCGTGATGTGATGTAGGCAATGTCTAGCTCTCCCTTGGTGTAACTGAAACACAGAGATGAATTCCTTCATTCACGTAACTCAGTCATGCACGCACAATGTTCACACAGCTCTGATCTACAATAGGATATGATTTGGCAACCCACAACATGGTATGTCGGTCTACAGATGAATGGTGTGTGTCTCTCTGCATCTGTTCTATGATGCATGTACACAGAGGAAGACGCAGGCCTTCATTTATCAAATGAGCAAAGTTACTTCAGCTCCGATCTGAGATACAGTATATGCAAAGGTTTCATAAGTCAAACGCGACATTCCATTTTCTCCAGTCAGACCCACGCTCATATCTACCATCGTTTGATAAACGAGAATCACAGTCTTTCCCCAGATGTCATTGGAGTGGAGTGTGTGTTGGCCACAGATGAGAGGACATGAGCATGGAGTAACAAGTCGTGTGTGGAGTGTGGGCCGTGTTGCCTGAGGTGACAGTTATTCCACTATGTAGGCCAACAGCCTCTAGAGTGCAGAGGAGGTGGAAGCAGCCATATGGCCCTGGGGCTACCATAACCTACCCTGGCCTATCACTGGTTACACAACACACCAATCACCTGGGTAAGCCTCTACAAGCAGGGGGAGGAGAGGGGAGGGGAGGGGAGGGGAGGAGAGGTGAGGGGAGGGGAGGGGAGGGGAGGTGAGGAGGGCAGGGCAGGGGAGGTGGAGGGAGGGCAGGGCAGGGGAGGTGGAGGGAGGGCAGGGCAGGGCAGGGGATGAAAAGTAGAGGGAGGGCAGGGCAAGGCAGGGCAGGGCAGGGCAGGGCAGGGCAGGGCAGGGCAGGGCAGGGCAAAGGTGAGGAGGTGGATGGAGGACAGGGCAGGGCAGGGCAGGGGAGGGGAGTGGAGGGGAGGCCAGGGGAGGGGAGGGGAGTGGAGGGGAGGCCAGGGGAGGGGAGGGGAGAGCAGGGGAGGAGGAAGCCGCAATGGGCAAATCTCCCATAACAAGCTAATTGGACAACAGGCGCTGGTTCTATTTTCATCAGTGTTGTGTGCTCTGCAGGCTAGCACGAGCGCTAACCTAGCTGCTCGCAGTGGCTGCTGCACAGATCCTGCCTGCCTGCCTGGCCCGGGCTATTTCAGGAGGAGGGGCAGGTGTCGGGTTTCAGCGCATGAGGCCAATGATGCTGTAGCATGCAGATTAGCAGCCTCTGACCTTCTATTGTAGCTACTCTGCATACTAGAGCATTCCCTGACGCCCCTGGACTGTACTGGTGGGCCTGATAGGAATGGCTACAGCAGAAAGTCAGGGAGAGAGACAGGGAGAGAAGTCTACTGTATATATATATATGCACACACACGCACACACACACACAGACACAGGTGCTATTTTGAATACATACACACACAAGAGCCACTTCAGGCTGGATTACGTTAGACACTGAAACTAATGATTAGACACTAGAGACATGCTGGAGAACTGAGAGAGTCTCTTGTGACTATGCTGCCTCACTCACACACGCACGCACACGCGTGCACACACACACACACACACACACACACACACACACACACACACACACACACACACACACACACACACACTGTGGTAAGTGGGTTAAATCCCGGTGGCCATTACATTAGAGCTCTTCTCCACATTAGCTTCCCTCCAAACGGGTCTCCGTATAATACGCCGGTCGGTCACCTAGGCAACCCCAGTTCACCCCCGTGTCACGCTCTTGTCACATGATTACAGTTGCACTATGACCAGAAAGAGCAATTGAAAAAAGAAAAGGCCAGCTTTTGGATTTCCCACCGTTTTCTTGTGGTTTCACATTGCTACTGTGACATCAGCCTATACAGTATACATACAGTTGGCTGACAATTCATATCACATTCATTCTATTCTATTCTTTCCCGCATAGAAATCAATAAACGTCTATACAGGACACAGTCTGTAAATAGAGGCCTCTGAAAAAGAGGCGTGGGCTCAAGGAGAGCATCGTACTACTGAAGGAAACATGTCGCCATGTTGACTGGCGAGCCGTGTGCATGAAGGTAGAGGGGTAACAGAGCGGGGGGGGGGGGGCATGAAACAGAAAGACAGAGAGAGATACAGAGAGAGAGTGACAGAGAGGGAGGGGGGAGCAAAGAGGGACAGAGAGGCAGAGAGAGAGGTAGGGGGAGAGAGGGAGAGAGAGAGAGAGAGGGGGGGGACAAAGCGACAGAGCTACTGAGAGAGAGAGAAGAGAGAGGCAGAAACACACACACACACACAACACAGAGACAGAGAGACAGAGGGAGATGAATAGGTCTGTGGTGAGGGCCAAGGACACCCTGCCTTTCAGCCCAGTACACCACTCTGTTCTGAGAACACAGCACCGCAGAGTCGGTCACCGTGTCCTTACACCGGGACCCTGTTGCACTGAGAGATGGCTTAATGACCGGCTACTCCTCTCATTAAACAAATTACTACCTTTCAATATTTCAACTGAATCCCGATTGGAATACATTTAAGTCCTAGGGTTAGCACTGCACAAGTTAGCTTGCATAGCCTTTGTGCTAGCTAACAACTTTGTTCTATACAGTACAGTACACAGAGCCTGTCCAAATGATAGTATACCCTGGGCTAGGCTCGTGCTAAGTGTAGTAGGCTAGCTAGCTAACACAGAGCCAGGCTATCGCTGGGGTGAAATGAATCCCCCTGTATCAGGCCTACACAGGGTATGAGGCACAATGAACTGCCATGAATAATTCAGAGAGAAGAGATAAAGAGAAAAGAGAGGGGGAAAGGAGAGGAGAGGAGGAGAGGACAGCATCGAGGGGGACAGGAGGAAGAGATGAGGTGGGAAAAGGAGTGATGAGGGGAAGAGGGGAAAGAAAACAGGCCTCTCAGCAGAGAGTCATGATGGACAGACTCAATCAACTTTTGTTGGGAGAAGACGTCCCCTCCATCTCTGCTCCCCTGACTGACGCCGTCCTGATGTGGCCAC